>NC_084607.1:1110000-1292500 GCF_033807715.1 Cololabis saira
CTAGCTCTGTGGAAGTCGTGCAGCCAAGGGACCAAAAGATCCTAGCAAAGGGCCTTCTGCATTGCAACATAGTCAAAAATCAGTCTCCCAGCTCAAAGCGTTAGTGAATTATTCAAAAAACACACAAAAAAGGCCAGAAAAAGGCACCACACACAGTGACCTTTGGCACTTCCGGAGGTCGCACGGATCTGGACCTCGGCACAGTGGATGAGAGTCACCTCCTGATACAGAGTCTAGAATTTCAGCCTCCTAGCTCAAAGCGTTAGTGAACTGTGCAAAAATAGACACGAAATAGGCCTCATAACAATACATAACAAACCTCCTGTGCCTACTGAGAATTAATAACATGTCATAATCGAAGGAGAACTAATTAAAACGGATGTCCTTAACATGAACCTATTGTATTATTAAATTATCAAGGACATTTTTGTGTTTAGAAATGTTAAAGATATTAAAAGAAAACCATAACACAATGGGGGGAAAAAACTGTGGCGAACAAGTCGTGCCCAGAGCGTGTCTCGAACCACAGTCTCCCAGACCACAGTCAACTGCACTAACCAGTCTCCCAGACCACAGTCAACTGCACTAACCAGTCTCCCAGACCACAGTCAACTGCACTAACCAGTCTCCCAGACCACAGTCAACTGCACTAACCAGTCTCCCAGACCACAGTCAACTGCACTAACCAGTCTCCCAGACCACAGTCAACTGCACTAACCAGTCGGCCAAATGCTGATGTGTTGCCCAGGAGGGCAAGGCCTTATCTTATCCGTGGTCGTTAGACTATGTTCCAAAAAGTATTGTTTTTAATGGACAAATCCGGCATATTACGTTGAATTCTATTGTTCAGGTTTTAAAATTCTAGCTAAATACATAAAAAAGGGAGGTGAGGTGTGAGCTTCATAACAAAACTTCTGTGCCTACTGAGCATTAATAACATGGGGTTAGCCATAGAAAGGGGCGATAACAGCCTCCTGCGCCTACTAGTAGGTAGAGTAGGGCCCTACTGGCCCATATCTATGGGATGATTGTTATCGTTTTGTCCTTCATTCAATAATATGACAGCAGTCAAATCGGGTGACGGATCCCATTGACTTCACATAGTACTATATCTGTGGTGCTCCCATTAAAACCTCAATAAAACACTGCTAAAACAGCGTTAAAAACATCATCACATGGGCGATGGCACAACATTAGCATATCATTCAGACTAAAATTGTGTAAAAATGTGTGTTGTTTATAGTTTAAAGAGCTGCAGTGACCTCTATGTTGGTCAGAAATATTCACATCTTAGCTTGAATGAATGATTACATGGTCCCTTTTAAAATGATACCAAAGAAGAATAGTGAAACATTGACAGATTTCCTGTACATGAGTCTAAACCAGGACATGCAGCAGCAGCTAAAGTGTAATTTTCTGGAGGGGGTGGTAACTATGATCCAGCTGCCTCTCTGGTATGATATTTTGGTTATCATACCCAAATATCATCTACAGACATAGATGTTTTCAAAGATTATAAGCAAGTTTTGTCACTTTGAGTGTTGCTGGTATCTGGTCTGGAACATGGACTAACTGGAGGACTGGAATTACTCTAGTCTTGTTCTGTCACTGGTTTCCACCAACAGGAGGTTGTTTTTAGTTTTGTTGATAAGGAAGTAAATACTTGACACGCCTCAGCTGCGTCTCAAACACTGATACAAATATCTTGCTTGATCTACTTAAAAAAGATAAGTCAACTTTTTGCATGAGATTATTATGTAGATCAAGAAAGACTAGTCTTTGTATAAACTACTTAATTTAATGTATGTAAATAATACATTTTGCAAGTACAGTCAACTTAATTGTGTTAAGTTTGTTTATCAAAATTAAGTTGACTTTACTTGCAAATTAATTTTGTACATACTAAAAATTAAGTAGTTTATACAAAGACTAGTCAGTCTTGATCTACACAAAAATCTCACGCGAAAAAGTTGCCTTAATTATTTTAAAGTAGATCAAGCCAGATATTTTTTACTTTGGTTTCTACTTAAACAAATAAAGCATGTTTCATCTAAACGTTGGTCAATCTGCCCAATAGATTAAGATTGTTAAAGGAAAAGTAAATACAACAAGATCATTGCTTGTTGTTTGTGTGTAAATGAAAAGATTACTGGGATTTACATAAATACTGCTGGTTAAGGAAAAAATGCACAATGTCTTGTTTTTTGAACAAATGCAGATTAAGTTCAAAACTAGATGTTTTGATGTAAAACAACAAAGTTCATTTTGAATTGTTAATATCACAGATTTAAATATGTTATATTTACATGATTAGATTTATGTTTTTCAGTGCAGAGGCTGTGTTTTAGTTTGATAAGGAAGTGCATACCTGACACGCCTCAGCTGCGTCTCAAACACCCAAACACATTTAGTTCTGCTGTTTCTACCTGAGGATTCCCAGGTGAAAGAACGTGTCCTGATCCGTCAACACCTTCTCCCGTCAGCAGGTTCACCAGCAGAACCAGACGGACCAGTTCAACCCGGTCACAAGAAGCTTCTTCTGACCGGAAGAAGCTTCATTGTTAATTGTTAATATCACAGATTTAAATATGTTATATTTACATGATTAGATTTATGTTTTTCAGGGTGGGATCCTTTTGAGACAATTGTGAAAAACTGTCTGGTGAGAAGAAGCTGCTCAGTCTCAACTGGAGACAAACGACCCACAATCCTTCACCAGGCACCCTGGGAACATGTAAGTATCCGAGAATAAGAGGATGAAACAGATGAGGATAAAGTCTTGGGTTAGCACTCTTTCATTTTGCTAGGTTGCTTAGAAACATGCTGCATAAATGTTACTATTATTTTAGGAGGTTGTAGACATATTTCACCAGTCACACTGAGCGTTAAGTTATCAAAACACAACAATTAAACACTAAAACTCTTTAAAATACACATTTATATTTAGAGATGTGTCATCCAGGACTGAGCTCAAACTTTAGAGAGAAGCTGCTGCCTTTTCATCACTACATTATTTATTTATGAAAAAACTACTTACACCTGCATCAAAAAATGAAGATGGAGCAGCTGGTTGTTCATCTACCATGACGTGTGTTTCTCTGCAGATGAAGGTAGAAGGTGTGTGAGCTGATGTGAATCCAGCAGCATGGATCAGTGTGAGGACAGAGAGGAGGGAGTCCTTCCCTCCAAAACCTCCCCGAGGGGAAAAAAAAGAGTTGGAGAGAGTCGGAGAGAAAAAAGGAGGTGAGATGATCAACTCTAACTGTCCATGACTCTTCTGCACGTCAGAGTTGAGCCCTCACGTCACCAAACACCTTTATTACAGGAAACAACGTCATCTTGGACCTGGACCTGAACCAGGACCTGGACCTGGATCTGAAACTGAACCTGAACCAGGACCTGGACCTGGATCGGAAACTGAACCTGATCCCACCTGTGTGTCCTTGAAGAGTGATGCATCAAAGGATTTCATTATTCATTTTAAAGATACCCGACATTCTCCCTCAGAGAGGTGAGTTTTACATAAATATTTCTGAAAATCGTAACAAAGACTGAATAGTTTTTTTCGTAACATGATTATTTTAGTTTTAGAAATATGTATCTTGATCATTTTCAGTTCATTTTTATCTATAAAGTATCTATTACAATACAAGTTGTGTCTAGGATCTTTATAGAGACCAGAACATGACCTCACATCACCAAACACCTTTATTACAGGACACAACCTGGACCTGGACCTGAACCTGGACCTGGACCTGGATCTGGTCCTGGACCTGGACCTGGACCTGGACCTGGACCTGGACCTGGATCTGGTCCTGGACCTGGACCTGGACCTGGACCTGGACCTGGACCTGGATCTGGTCCTGGTCCCAGCTGTGTGTCCTTGAAGAGTGATGCATCAAAGGATTTATTTTTCACTTTTAAAGAGTCTCCTGGTTTTCCTTCAGTGGGGTCAGTTGTTTCTAAATGTTGTTTCTGAAAAATGTAACTGAGACTGAAACGTTTCCATGGTAACATGTTTAAAGTGAACATTTCTCTGTTTTGCTGCCGTTGTTAGACGGTTGTTGATGTTTCCAGAAACACAGCAGACTATAAAGGGGGTGTAAAAAAAAAAGTAGTCTGGTTTTTGAATTCAAGTGGAATAATTGAAAAATCTATCATACAAGGGTGAACCATTATTCAGGTGCTCAAGGTACACAGAATATTGGGAGTCTCATATCCCTGAATATATGAATTTGAGAGGACTTGTATAACTGGACATAAATAACCAAAAGAAATTAGTTTGATATTAAGAAATGTGCAATAAAAACAGGAATAAAATATTCAAACTGGGAAGATACAGTTTTATAAATTGTTATATTGTAAAACTGTTCAATAAAACTGGAAAATTATGTTTTTATTGTAAAATGCTCAAACCAGAATAAATTCAATTAAAGTTGACAAATACATAGTTAAAAGTTTTATTGTAAAAAATGCACAACCCGGAATAAAATGTTCAATAAAATGGGGAATATAAAGTTTTATAAATGTCTATTATAAAAAATGTACACTAAAAAGTGGAAAAATACAAATAGTTTTAGTCTTATTGTAAATAAAAAATGTACGACCCGGAATAAAATGTGCGGAGGTGGTGGGGGAGAGGAGGATGGTGGCAAAGCTGTCCTCCATCATGGACAATGTCTCCCACCCCCTTCATGAGACTGTTAAGTGACCGGCTTCGTCACCCACGATGCACCACCGAGAGGCATCGCAGGTCCTTCCTCCCCGCTGCCCCACTGAGGGAGAAAATAAAGGATATCTTATCTTAAAATATTCAATAAAATTGGGAATATAAAGTGTTGTAAATGTCTATCATAAATATGTATACTAAAAAGTGGAGAAATACAAATAGTTTTATAAATTGTTATAGTATATATAAATATATATATAAAAATGTTCAATGAAACTGGAAAAGTGTGGTTTTATGGTAAAATGCTCAAACCAGAATAAATTCAATTAAAAGTTATATAAATACATAGTTTTATAAAATAGTTTTATTGTAAAAAAATGTACAACCCAGAATAAAATGTTCAATAAAACAGGGGATATAAAGTTATGTACACTAAAGTGCAAAGATACAACTAGTTTTTTTATAAATAGTCTTATTGTAAAACAAAATGCACAACCCAGAATAAAATGTTCAATAAAACAGGGGATATAAAGTTAGTTTTATAAATATGTCTATTATAAAAAATGTACCCCAAAAACAGGAAAAATAAAAAATAGTATTTACAAAACGTATAGAAATGTGCAATAAAAATTTTCAATAAAAAACTGGAAAAAATGCAAACAAAGAACTGGAAAAATAAAAAATAGTATTTCTAAAACGTATAAAAATGTGCAATAATAAATGTTCAATAAAAAACTGGAAAAAATGTAAACAAAAAACTGGAAAAATAAAAAATAGTATTTATAAAACGTATAAAAATGTGCAATAAAAATTTTCAATAAAAAACTGGAAAAAATGCAAACAAAAAACTGGAAAAATAAAAAATAGTATTTCTAAAACGTATAAAAATGTGCAATAATAAATGTTCAATAAAAAACTGGAAAAAATGTAAACAAAAAACTGGAAAAATAAAAAATAGTATTTATAAAACGTTTAAAAATGTGCAATAAAAAATGTTCAATACCAAACTGGATAAAATGTAAACAAAAAACTGGACTCCACAAATGGTCAATGGCATGTTTCAGTTGCCATTACGTTGCCCAGTCAACGCCGTGGCAAGCCGGTCCAGCGCAGCAAGAAAACCTTGGTTGAATCGTTCGTTCTGCTGGATCTGCACATCCTGTAGTTCTCGCTGTAATGCCGCTTGGTGCTCCCTGGCCTCACGGGCATCAGCGAGAAGCATCCCGATATGCCTCTCCCGCTGGGCTTGCAGGACCTGGTCATTCCGGCTGCACTCTCGGAGGGCCTCAACCAGCTCTGACGTGTGGGAGGTCCTTTTTCTTTTACCTAATCAAAAATACAATTGGAGAAGCAAAAACACAGTTTACCAAAAGCAAGAAAGAAAAATGAACAGCTGTGTGTCCTGCTCTGAACATAACGAAATATATCCTTGAGAATTACAAGTCAGAACAGACAGGGAGATGATTGATATGCCTTGTACTATAATATGGTGGAAGTCTTACCAGCCATTACACGCGGTCGACAAACGACCTGTGATGGTGTTGGGGAAGTCGGGCGTGTTGGTGTAGAAGCACAGGAGGCCGAGGGGGTGAAAGACAGCGAAGCTGCAGGACACGCTTCGCTCTGGGAGATGTCTAAAAAAAAAAAAGAAACAATTATATGTACACGAATATTATAACCCAAAACACACCGTCCCATATACAAACAACACGCTTAGCGTGGTTACATCGAAGGATTTTTCAAATGATTCAAAGGAAAAACTGGCGTGGCCACATGTTACCTAACTGGCTTATTGTCTCACAACAATGCAACAAAGGCCCCAAAACACACCGTCCCATATACAAACAACACGCTTAGCGTGGTTACATCGAAGGATTTTTCAAATGATTCAAAGGAAAAACTGGCGTGGCCACATGTTACCTAACTGGCTTATTGTCTCACAACAATGCAACAAAGGCCCCAAAACACACCGTCCCATATACAAACAACACGACGAGCGTGGTTACATCGAAGGATTATTCAAATGATTCAAAGGGAAAACTCACCGTCCTCGTTTAAAGTCTCCAGGAAGACCGTAGCCGAGTCCAGACCGCTCTCTCTCCCGTTGCTCGACGGTAGCTGCCCATAGATGTCGTCCATCTGGCTCAGCCACTTCCAGTTTTTCCTGGAAGCCCCACTACGGCTATTGTGGTCCTTCACCGCACGATAGTCGCTTTTTAGCTTCTTCAGTTTGTCACAGCACTGCTGAAGAGTTCTGGTGTAGCCGCGTTCAGACATCAACTGAGAAAGCTGGAGATACACTTTCTCGTTTCTCGTGGCCCCGTCCAGCTCTCTCTGGATCCTATCCTCCGCCACCAGGTTTAAAAAGGTCTCCACCTCGGAGTTTGACCACGGAACAGATTTCTGAGCTGCCATTGTTGTTGTGTTTTCGAACAGAAAGGAAGTAGAACCCGCGGGTCGCTCTTTATGAGGCCACATCCTGACTCAGACATCTGGCATCTGATTGGCCAACCCCCCGACCAATCAGAGGCGTGGAGGGTGGTGACGGCCCCGCCCCCCGACCAATTGGTGGCGAGGAGGGTGGTGACCTCAGAAATAGTCCCGGCTCAGCCCGCATAGAACCTCGCTCGAATGGTTACAGAAAAATGTACCGGCTTGGAGCGGCTCTACCCGTCTCAGCCCTAATGCAAAAGCGCAAAACGGGTAGAACCGAGCTGAGGTGGTACTAGTGCAAAAGGGCCATATAAAGCAGGGGCATCTTTCTGCTGTGGTTGCAACATCATTTAGGGAGGAAGTTCTCCTCAGGTGGATGGTGTTGCTGGATGCAGGAGGACAGATGGTTCCTGGAACCATGTGAACATGGATCTGTTGAGAAGCTGGTCTTTGTGGACACTTGCTGGACCTTCTTGTACCACCAGATTGAGAGCTGGTACTGGGAGTAAGACGTGGGCATTCTCAGTCTCAGGAGGACTGGGAACCTTTAACATGACAGGAAGTCCTCTGCTGGACTGTCCTCATCCAAACATGACTCCATGGACCTTCAGACATCATGTGACCTAGTGGGGTCCTAAAGGGTTGTCACAGCCAGGGGTGGAATTGGGGATAAGCTCCCTCTTCCTATAAAATGCTCCCATGGCATGCTAAACCAGATAGCCTCTGACAATCTAGTCCCACTCCTGGCCTTCTCGTGTGGCTTAGATTTTAAGTCCGGCGGACCTGTTTTCAACTGACAAGATGGGGACGAAAGGCGAGATACTGGCGCCTAAACCAGTTGCTTCGGGTAGATGGGGCTCGTTAGCGTTGGATGGCAGTCCATCTAGGGGAAGGTTCACTCTGATTTCAAAACCTTGGTAGTAAACCCGAATAAAAATCTGGTCCCATGGTCCTTGACAAGACACAAACTGGAACCACAGACATCGGCAGCAGGATGTCTGTCAGTGGAGGCAGCAGAAGAGCTCTCAATAGGGCCAATGACGCCTCCACAAGACGGGGTGCGGTATAGCTTCTTGTAAGCAAACAGACGGCGTCAACCAGCAAGTCAGCTGCTACTGCAGGGCGATCTCTTCATCTGCACTGTCCGTTGCATTCTTTTGTACCACAGTGCATATGATGTCGAGAACCAGAGAGGCAGTCTGGTGGGGGCACGACACCAACTGGCTTATGTATAGTGCAAGGCGTTTGTGTTGGAAGTGGAAAAGCCCTGTGGCGATGGAGTGACTATGACGGTGGCAGGCTTGAGAGGCTGGAAGCTGCTAGTAGGAGCTCTGCACACAGGCGACTCGCATCTGATGGTCGCAGCTGATCTGAATCTGAGCCCAGTAGGCTTTTTAGGATTTTTATCATTTTTATGCAGATTGTGAGGTTAATCGACGTTTTTGAATTAGTTTTGTGCTTATGAAACCATTAGAATCAGAATCAAGTCAAGTCAGAGAGCTGACTGTGTTTTAGACATGCTTATCACATGTTACCAGTTACAACAGCCACCCTAAACTACTCAGGGGTTTGGGCTGGTCCACAACAGTCTCATAGTCAGTTGAACAATTCTGTTGGAAAACCCCCAACAGAAAGGATGTCTGTTTGCTCTGCATAACATAGATTAGTTGTTCTTCAACTGAAATGTCCTGTTTATCTGTTTGTTTCCTCCCATTGTCCATCCACTGTCCACGATTGGTTGTCTTAACATAGCCGACGCCTGTCAGTTTTTCAATAAATACCTCCTGCAAAGAAGGAGCCAGCAAGCATTTCGTTGAGAGCCAGAGAGCCATGTTGCTCTGCAAGCTCCGACTTTGCTTCCCTTCTGCGCAGAAGGCCTGAAAAATCATTTCTAACAGTCTCTGTGTCTTTCCTAAGTTATTAATTTATGTATGTTGATTTAGGAACCTAACACAGATGACAGTCAGATTTATGTCCCTCTTAAGAAGAAAGACAATTACTCAATTACTGCCGTAGTTAGGTGTCTTGATGACATAAAGGCCTGGATATCTCTGAACTTTTTTAACTTTTTAAAGACTGAAGTGATGGTTTTTGGTGGCACCACTGGAACACCCCTTCCAGATCTGGGGCCCTTGGCCCAGCATGTAAAGCCAACCATCACCAACCTAGGGGTCAAAGTGGATGCAGCTCTAAAGCTTGACAGCCAGATCAGGGCGGTTGTCAAATCTAGTTTTTATCATTTGCGGCAGCTGGCTAAAATAAAGCCAATTCTTTCAAGACAGCAGCTTGAGATAGTAATACATGCCTTTGTCACCACTAGGCTGGACTACTGCAACGCCCTTTATTTGGGGGTTAGTGCTTCTTCCGTCTCCCGTCTCCAGATGGTCCAAAATGCTGCAGCACGTCTTTTAACTGGCACTCGCAAATATGAGCACATTTCCACCATTTTAGCTTCCCTCCACTGGCTGCCCATACAGTCTCGGATTAATTTTAAAATTATTTTATTTGCTTTTTTTAGCTTGAATGGTCTTGCCCCGCCGTACCTCTCTGAGCTCCTACACCCTTATTCACCCTGTCGCTCTCTCAGGTCAGCGGATCAGCTGCTCCTGAGAGAGCCTAAAACTAATAGAAAGCTCATAGGGGACCGCACCTTTGCTGTTGCAGCTCCAAAACTTTGGAACAACCTGCCTCAGCAAATAAAATAGGCCTCCTCTCTGTCTGTTTTTAAATCTCTTCTTAAAACCCACCTTTTCTCCTTGGCTTTTAACACTTAGCAAGACAGTTGAGTTTATGTTATCCTTTTATTATTATTTTATTCTTTTATCTTCTATTTTATCCTCTTTATTTACTTAACTTATGATGATTGTTTTATCTATGTGCCCTGTGCTTTATGGTGTGTTGTCTTCCATTTGCCCGTCCAGCACTTTGGACCATGTTGGTGTTTTTAAAGTGCCTTATAAATAAAGTTGACTTGACTTGACTTAAGGCAGCAATGCGAGTGACCGGGCAGCCCTATTTAGGGATAGCACTGCCCGCGCTTCTGCAGATCCTTAGCCGGTCTGCAGGCCCACATGAGAGCCTGCCAGAGGAGGCACTCAACTTGAACATTAACAGTTAACGTCGGCCACGACGAACTGCCATTATATTATTATGTGACCTAGTTCTCCATGATTCCTCCACAGAGAGGACCAGCAGATCTCAGAGTCCCCCAGTGGTCCATCTGTCCAGCAGCATCAGACCCAGCTGGACTCCGTCTTTCAGGTCTGTCCATGAACAACAACTGTCTCCAACTGTTGTCCTGATGTTTGTCTCCATGCTGGTCTCTGGAGACCAGTGGACTGTCAGTCTGTCCATCATGGACCTGATGTTTGTCTCCATGCTGGTCTCTGGAGACCAGTGGACTGTCAGTCTGTCCATCATGGACCTGATGTTTGTCTCCATGCTGGTCTCTGGAGACCAGTGGACTGTCAGTCTGTCCATCATGGACCTGATGTTTGTCTCCATGCTGGTCTCTGGAGACCAGTGGACTGTCAGTCTGTCCATCATGGACCTGATGTTTGTCTCCATTATTTCAGTCTGGTTGTGTCCTTCATGTGGTCTTCTGTCCCAGCTGCTGGAGGACGACGTCGTCATGTTTGTGAAGGACGAGCTGAAGAAGATCCTGAAGGTTCTGAGTCCAGATTACCCAGAATCCTCAGAGAGTCTGGAGGAGGAAGAAGATGAAGAGCAGAAGAGCATCAGAGAGACATTCATGAAGATCACAGTGAAGTTCTTGAGGAGGAGGAAGCAGGAGAAGCTGGCCGACCTCCTGCAGAGCGGTAAGACGTTTCTCTGAACATCTGAGCTGCTGGATAAACCACACCCAATGTCTCAGTAGATGACCAACATTCACAGATCAGACACAACATTAAACCCACTGGAAGGTGGAGGAACTCAATTTAAGAATGTATTAATATTATTACTATACAAAGATGGCTATTATTATTTTATTATTATTATTATTAATAACAATAATAATAATAATAATAATAATAATAATAATAATGTATTATTATTATTATTCCCTCTCTTTTGTTCCCTCTATTGTTCCCTCTCTCCGGGCCCGTCTCCGGTCCCCCCCGCTGCCTCCGCGGCGGGGCGCCCCTCTGGTCCTGGAGGGCCACTTTCGTGGGGGCGGGTGCGTCTGCCCGCGTCGGCGGCCGGGGCGGCTCTGTCTCTCCGGGCAGGCTGACCCCTCGCCGGGTGAGGGTCGTTGGCCTGGAGGGTGAGGGCCTCCTGGCCACGTGTCCGGCCCGGACCGGGTGGCCGGGGATTTCCTAGGTAGGGATCCCTGGCTGCCTCTTCCCGTAGTTGCGGGAACAACGGGTCTCCTCGGCTGCCATTGGGGGGGCCCGCGGGCGGTGGGTTTCCTCCCGCCCTCTTCTCCCCTCTGTGAGGTTGCTGCCCAGACAGCAAAATGTATTTGGCCCAGATTTGGGCCAGGTCTTGGTTAGCATTTGGCGCAGGTCCGCTAAACGGGTTTGGGCCGGTCTCTTTTTTTCCAACGGCCCAATACCAGAACAGGTCAGGATTACGGAACAGGAACCGATCTGGGCCAGAGCTGGCCCAATACAGTTATTAATGCCACTATGGGCCTGATTTACTAAAGGTTTGCGTGTGTTAAAACGTGTGCAAACTTGACAGCACCCGCAAACCAAAATGCCAGCTGATCTACTAACAGCGTGCAAAGAGGATTGCGTCTCTCAAATGCGCTAAATAGCACACGCATTTAGTACTTTTGCCCTGATGAATAATCAATATGGGGCGTACCCACCAGAACGCGCTAAATACTGGGAGGGGAAGATGCAAATATCTCCATTTACCACGCGCAATGAGATTTACCAAGCCTGAAAATTTTTGCGCGTATTGTGATTGCGTCTGTATTTAATACGTTCGAAAGGAAGGTGCTAATCTGCACAGCATTACTATTGTGGTGAGGATTCTCCACATGCAAAAGGAGAAATATTTTATTTGAATGTTAAATCGAGTATTATTCAGCAAAAGGTTGCCACAGGAGGCATATTCATTTTTTTTATTTGTGACAATAAATAAATCACGTGTTTTCATGGAGAAAAAAGTGTTTCTTATTGTGCGCCAATGACGTGATCTACTAGTTTGCATTATTCGTTTTACAATTTAGATATATACTGCATGGGATTTGGACTCAGAATAATGGCTATAATTGCCACGGCATGCCACGGTCAGCTGGAGACAATTGTCTCGAGCTGACCGGAGCATCAAGACTGGAGAGATGATTAAAAATGATGTCCGAGCTGTCATGTTAGTCTATGTCCAAAATAACACTGAAAAGCTTGTCTGATTACGCTTTTAGTTGTCATCCATCCATTCAATACACGTAACTGACATTGATGTATTCACAGTGATTCATTATCAGCTGTAAATACTTGTGTACAGCCATTATTCTGAGTCCAAATCCCATGCAGAATATATCTAAATTGAGTATTCCAAAACTAATAATGCAAACTACAGATCACGTCATTGGCACGCCAGAATTCAGCTTTGCCACCGAGGTGGCAAAGCGCTCTCTGCTCTGTGCGCTCCGTGCGCTGTTCTGAACACTTCTCTTCTCTTCTTGCCATATGATGGTCCCGTCTGTCACACATTTACTGTCAGTGTTTGCTATATAATATATAATATTTGCAATATACTGTGGACATCTGAATAAAAACTTAACTCATAAATAGATTGAATCAAAGCGCTCTCCAGCTCTGTGTCTGATTGTCTTTTTCTCCTCAGATCATGCCGAGCACCGCCGGGTTACGTAAACCCGACCAATTCAATATTAAAATCAAATTCAGTCCTGGGTCCCGTTTTTCTATTTCGTATTCCGTGCCTAAAATTGAAATATGAAAAAACAGACGTTTTTCCATTTTTTGTGTTACCAACTGCATTTATTCTATCGCAGGTTTTCTCCGATATTGCGTTTCTTTTGGTAATGTTTAAATTTCTTTGCTGTAGTTCATGAATGTGTTTATTTGCATCTTCCACTAATATCTCTAACTCCAACTCGTCAAATTTCATTTTGCGCTTGTGACTGTGCTTTCCATCCTCTCCATGGCGTAGACTTTGCGCTCGCAAACCTTAAGACATGCAACACCTCATTTAAATACTGCGGTTTGCAGCTGTTATCAATTGCGCAAGCATTCTTAGTTGATCACCCGCAAACCACACGCAAACAGCACGCGCAAACTTTTTCAGTGCACACGCAATTTAGTACTCTTTATTTAGGATCTTAGTAAATCGGGCCCTATGTGTGGTGCGGATCTGGCCCAGATCTGTTCCTGATCCGTAACAAATCTGGGGCTCATGTGGCCCTGGTCTGTGAATCATATTTAGGCTATCAGACAATTAAGACCCACACAAATAGGCTACCCACACAATTTGTCACAAATATTTGTTGGTTATTTAAAAAGGCAAACAAAGCACTATGTGTGTCATGTAACTGGCGCTCATTTTGTTACAGATAAAAACATGTCTTAAAATTGATTCAAAAAACAAAACTTAGACTTTAGAATAGAATAGTAGACTTTATTAATCTCCCAGAGGAGAAATTCAGTCGTGCAGCAGCCAAAACACAAAAAAAAAAGTAGTAAACACAAAATAAACGGATAATATTTACAAGATATTTACAAAAATATGTGAGGTATTAGTGGGTTGAAAGTTTTATTTTTTATTTTTTCCAGTTGGTGGGTGCGTTGGTGTGTGCGTGCATGCCGTCTGTTGCTGGGGGCTGCATGCGTGCACGGCGGCCACCCCCACGGTCGCACGCCAGGTTGAACCACCGAATAGTGAACTGATTTATTTCAGTATCCGTGGCCTTCTCGCCCATCCGGTTCTTCCTCACTGATCCTGTAAGACATACAAAAAGCACAAAAAGCAAATGAACAAAGAGTAGCCTAAATAGCCTATTAGATTGAATGATATTCAATTAGCCAATTGACAACATGACATTTACAACGCTTGCACAAATAAATAATAATGAATATGTGACTAAAGTGGTGTGAGGAAAGACCATACGTGTAGCCGCAGGCCTGGATGGGCTTTATTTGTATGTATGTCACTTTGGATAAAAGCTTCTGCCAAAAACAGACATAGACATTCAACCATTTCTAGCTACTCCAATGGTAAAGACAGTGAAAGGAATCTATAGCTAATACTTACGAGCCAGAATGCCCCTGGTCGCCATCTCACTGAACTTCCTCTTATTGTTCACCCCTTTCCAATTGATGGACTTGGCTACACTGTCAGAGAACACGTGTGCCAAGATGTTGAAAGTTAGGTGCTTTGTGTCCCTCCCACCAATAGAGGCCAGCATTGCCACCTGTGGAAACAAGAGATTAAATAAGCAAGAAGAGATTGATAGGCTAAATGATGGAGAGGTAGAAGTAATTGTGACAGTTAAAGGAAGGGGTGATATTTCTCAGGAATGCTACAAGAGCTTTCGTTTGACTACACATAACCTTAATACTGGATTTGAGCAATGAGAACTGTGCTTTTATCAGTACCATAAACACTTGCTGTGAAGAGTGCCAATACTTTTGACCATTGAGTATTCACTACCTGCTGCACTTTAGTGGTATTTTGTGTTGAATTTGGGGAAATCAATTGTTGATTTAGTTGCATTGAGCTATGGAAAATACCCTGGTTTGGTTATTCAATCAAAAAACCTTCAAAAGTGTGTGAGTTTTGCTTAAAAATCAACAAATCCGGAGGGGGTGAAAATACTTTTGACCATGACTATATATGGTTGTTGAATCAGTCTGTTGAATCAAGTGGTGCACGTCATAAATGTATCAGCCATATGCAATGAACCCATACCTAATCTATGAGCAACTTTACAATGTGGAGGGCGGGACATATCTCATGTGATGTGTTACATCCACATGCTTCCAGAAAGTAAATGGTTTATATGGTTGAATCAGAGTTCTCTTAATGGGACAGGATAAAATGTAGGCTATTAGCTGTAAAACTTTACTGCCTAAATCCATAGAATCCCATTGATTCCAAAAGGGAAAATCTACTTTGTGCTGTTTTTTCAAAGAGTTAGTGGACTTGTAATATGCGCATAAATACCATGTGCTGTTTTTTCAAAGTGCTCGCTGGGTTTTTCAGCCAATCTTCAAAGCCCTCAACATCATCAAGAGAGGCTAGAGGAAAAGATATCTCAGCAGGCATCTCCCCAATAGGCTCAGCTGCTGTGTTGGTTCTGGCAATAATCACACTCATCATATTTGACAGCTGATTCATCTGCTGTTTCATGTTCTCCATGAGGGTGAGCATGTGGAGGTCAGCAGCTAAAAACAACAACAGATTTAGAGACACGTTAAGAATTTTCAAAAACCATGACAGTCTCTAGGTATAATGAATGGTATGTGATGATGTGAGGCTATCTTAATTCTAAAAGTCTATGGCAATTTAAACAGCCGTCCAAGTACTTACAGCCCATGTGTGTTAAGGAAGAATATTTAATTCATTTACGATACATTATTCTTTCACAATAAAAATTGGTGTCGTTAAAGGTCAAGGTCATATTATTGGCCCCTTCCCAGAACGGCCCATATTGAGGCCGGGCATAAAAACTTCAGTGGTTCTTTCCAGAGAGTGGCCATCAGAAGACACCCCAGGAGGAGGAGGACGGTTTAGTGACATGTCCGTAAAGGTCGGAGACCGCTGAAACAGCCTATGTGGAGGTGCAGAAAAGGAGGGGGGCCCTGAAGGGGAGAGTGGTGGAGCTATCACTGCAGGGCTGAGTGGTGCAGGTGGAGCAGGTGGAGCTTGGGCAAAGTAGGATGGCCCTGATGCTTGGTTGCTAAAGAATAAACATAAAACGTAAGGGATGGGTTTTAAGGGAGATATTTTAGTGATATTTGTTACCGAAGACTTTAAAAAAAATAAAATAAAAACTAATTTATACAATCGGAAAACCCAAAAATCTTAAATGAACAAATACTGGTTATATGTACCATCTTAATGGGGGTCCTAAAGATGGCTTGTGTTGTGGAGTTGGTGCCTTCTTCGCTGCAGGCTCTAGGTCACTCTCCTCTGTATAACCATAATGGTGGCTAATTTTTAGGAGAGAAACACACTTCACTTAGACTGACACTCTCACACTGAACACACAAAATACATAAATTACATCGCTCGGACGGGCACTTTCACACACTAGCAACTCTTTCACTAACACTAGGCTGTGAAATATATATATATATCCAAATGCTAATTCACTACATGTCTTGTGTAGTATTTCTATGTATATGACATATAAAATCCATTTAAAACATGTCAAATATCATAAACATGATTCTCTCTTACATAGGTTTGCGAGGTCTTTTGCCTCGACCCCCTGCCTCAATTTCCTCTTCAGAATCGAGTTCCGATGTGTCACAGGTCAGTGACTGCTTCATGCCATGCCAGGCTGACATGAAGTCATCTAAAACAACAATTAAATAGGTAAATTAATCTTGACTTGAGATATTATAAAAAAAATTCTCACTGTTGGCTATTGGGAGACACAGTACAAGGTACATATAACAACTAGATGATTCAAAAATGTATACCATAACTCTTCAGGTGTCGAACCGGATGCTTTGTCCAGTCTGGGCCTGGCACCTCAGAGAACTTCACAGCTCTGTTGATCTTCTCATCGCTGGCATATGTTGGCCAGAGACTGTACCCGTTCTTGCACCACAATTTAGGCACCACCGAGACTTCTTTATTTGTGAATTGCACAACACAGAACATTCTTTAAAGAGAGACAGAAAGAAAACCTAGCATTAGACATTTATAGTTCCTATAAAAAGGCATTATCCAGCCCCCCTGAAATAATCATGGTGTCATGAAAGTGTACGTACATGTACATAAAAAAAAATAGGTGAAAAAAATGGATCAAGGTAGTGGGGGTTTGAAATCAGAGTTTTCCTTCTCCTAGGTGAACTACCAACGAAGGCTAATGAGCTCCACCTGCCCAGGGATGCAGTTTAACGTCCTACCCAGGACAAAGACAGCCACTAGTGTCTCACCGAGTGTTGAATAGGTATTGCCACAAAACCTCCCCTATGGGGAAGTAATACGCGTTTATGTGCAACTGCACAAACTTTGGCAAACATATAATGCTCCGATAACAAAGAGACAGAGAAGATATTGAGGAAGTCTGAACTTAATGGATAAGTGAAGAACACAGACTTATTAAAAAACCTTTTATATACAATATATGTTGCATCAGTACACTCAACAATATTGTATACCCTGCAAATGTCTCCAGCAATAGCAAATGTATTATCTCCTGTCAAGATTTTCATGGTCCACTGGTCACCAACTAATTTATTGTACTGCCCTTTCACTCCTCTGGCGGAAAGCTCATTGGGAACTGGTCCAACAAAGTGAGCCTTTTCTAATGAGACAGATTTATTTATTGATACCAGCATGAATCGATTCTGCTCAGACAATCGACGTAACATTTGCGGCAGAGGGCGTTCGGGTTTCCTCACAAGTTTCTTTAACTTTTGAAGGTGGTTTTCGTATGGGAAAGCTGAGATGTTGTCCAGACAACCATGCTGCCTCACATCCTGGGCCAAATGCACCAATGAATGGACGTTGTACAAAAGGGCTTCCTTGCCATATAGTTGGCCAAAATGTGTCACAAACATACGGAGCAGTGTATCAGCATACTGCCAGTGCAGCGAGGACAATGTTGGACTAACTAAAATCGCAATACTGGAAAACAGCAGCATAAAATTTTGATAGATGTTTTTGTCCAAATATGATGGCAGAATGACAGGCCCGATGTATAATAAAAACATTCTAAATTCTGTAGCCTTCCACCTATCAATGTCCCGCAATGTCCTTGGTTTCCTCGCAAATTCCAAAGGAATATAGCTGCGCAACCCTGTTAGGCAGTCAGACATCTGGTTGACAGTGGAGGCAAAGTCAATTCAACTCTCCAACTCTTTCAGCTCAGAAACAAAATCTTCCAAAAAGACTTCAGCTTGCTTTGGTTTCTGTGGTCCACAGAACAAGGCAATAACAACAGGTTCTTTAATTGGAAAACCTAGCAAGCATCCTAAAATTGGCCACACCTGAATCCCACTACTCTTGAATAAGGGCAATCCATCGATGTTAATCTGTAGTTTAAATGTGCAGACATTTTTAAATGACTCAATTGCCTGGTGTAGTTTCTCCTTAAAGGACAGGATGCCAATATAATAATAAAGGCCCTCACATTTTTTCTGAATATTAAATGTGACCTTAGTCTTAAGGAGGGTCCGTGCATCCTTGGGGAGATCCGGGTGATGGAGTCTCAACAGGCCAAGAAGAGCTTTAAGAGCTACCAGGGAGACTCCAAAAGTTAAGGCCCAGCTATGGAGACTTTCACTTAGGTTGCAGGACTGATCTGTCTCATCTGCATCTTGGTCTGAGTCAGACTCCTCCTCAGGCAGATCCATTCCAAAAGACTGCTGGTCAAAACATGATGTGCCCACCACAATGTACTCCTCCATCATCCCTTCATCCACAATCTCCCCCACATCTCTCTGCTGTGAGTGCAATCCAGGCTGTCCTTCCACTATACTGCAACACTGGGAAGCAATGCTTTCGCTGTGCATGTCTCTAATTTGTTGAAGCTGTTGCTCAACACCTCTACGCGCTCTCCATCTAATGGCGGCACCAGAGAGGAATCCTTCTCTTGAATCCATCCTTCGCTAGCTGGTAGAATTTGCAAAACAACAACAAAAGATCCTTAATCCATACAGGTGTGGCGAGACCATGTGTCAAGTGCAAAAGCAGAAAATAACAGAAAACTTACATCGCAGCTTGCAAAGGGGCAGGACCCGGACAAATCCTAAAGGACAGTACAGAGAAATGAGAGATTATTATTAATAAAAGTAAAATAAATACATTCAAAATAAGGTTTTTAAATTAAATAAACTGTAAATAAAATTGAAATAAAGTGCAAATGAAACTATATTTGTGCATAGCAGAACCAGAATAATAAGAAGCTGGGATTCCAGATGTGGATAAATGATCAGGCCAGTGATAGTGTTTCCTCAAACCAGACCTTTTAGTTATCTTTAAATCACATTTTACATCAACACTTCTTTGCAAACTGTTAACAGCAGTACACAAATGGTAAAATACATTCAAACCAAAATATTAATAAAGCTACAAAATAATATAGCCTACAAGCAACAAACAATTTCTTATTAGCTCATTAGCTCATTCAATAAGTCTTGTGAAAATTAACTTTATCTCAGGGAAATTCACCTTTTTAATACAAAAACTGCTACATACATAGTAACTAAACAATTAACATGAACAAATATGGTCTTTGCCTTAACAAAATGTAATAAAATACATTCACTCATGCACAACGCATGTCAGTATTGAGTAATTCCACAAGATGGCGGCAAACGCACGTGTTTACTCTTGAACACAAAGAAAATATACTTTTTAACTAAAACATCACAGAAATATTCTCCTCAAAGCTAAAACATATTAAGAAATTATTGAGTACCAGTTCCACCGTTAAACGAATTTAAAACATACCTGGAAAATAAAGGATCTGCGCTCGCTCTCCCACATTGCTGGGCGCAACAATGGCGGATCCAAGCTCGACTCTGAGCGCAGACGAGGTAAACGATCGCTTATCCTGGCGGATTTAAAACTAATTTGTGCAAAATAAAGGATCTTAAAATAATGAAGGATAAAGCAGCTAGAAGAGTGTCCGAGGTAAAAAGAACGTGCCGCGGCATTTCTCCTGTTTTTCTCCAGCTCCCCCGTCTTCTTCTTCTGGGTTCCCTGAGGAAGAAGTCAGTCAGTAACGGCGCCACCACATGGTCGGGATGCCCAAGTGTGGGCCGCAGCCCTATGGTTAAGAATCACTGGCATAGCACATATACATATAATATATATATATAATTTTTATTTATTTATTTTTTTCATGCACACTGATCATTTTAAGTGAGGTTTTTAATCAAAGAAAACTATTATTTCTGAAAACCTTCGGCCAAAGTGGAGCAAATTCTCTTGTTTATTTTTTCTGAAAGTATCTCTGGGGTAGCCTGGAAATCTATGTCTATGACTGGACTGGAAAAAAATCCCATTTCAAAAGAAGTTTTGTCCCCACAGCCATCATAGCACCGAACAAGAACATGTAGATTTCACTGGTATGTTATCTGTCATGTGTGGGGTCATGTATGGATGTATGCTGGATGCCAGGATTGCATTGTATATATTGTATATATATATATATATATATATATATATATATATATATATATATATATATATATATATATATATATATATGGATTTACCAGTCATTATGTCAAACCGAATTATAAGCCTAATGCAGACTTTGAGATATAAGTATCAAACTGGAGATAAAAAATCAAATGACATCCAGTGATGTCTGAAGCCATTGCCAGTAAAAGAAATTGCGGATTGCGGAGCGGCCCCGGATCAGGCCCAAACCCGCCGCTGGGACTAGTGGCGGGTCCGGTCTGCACATCTGTTCCGGATCAGGTCCGCATCTGCCGGACGGACTGTCACAGTCAGAGCTACAGACAAGTCTGGCGCGGAGCTGGTGCAGATCTGCATAATGAGTGTGACTGCTGAACGAATCTGCTGATTCGAGAACGGATCTGGCCCAGATGTAATTGCTGTCTGGGTTCCGGGTTCTTCATTGTCGGCCTCTGGTCTCGCGGGTGGCGGGGTTGCTCCCCCCGCTATAGATACCCCCACACACACACACACGCACAAACACACACACACACACACACACACACACACACACACACACACACACACACACACACACACACACACACACACACACACACACACACACACACACACACACACACACACATACATAGACCAGCATGGTATTAACCATTAATATGTGTGCAGACAAGGTAAAAAAATAATTTTTAGTTCCAGCAAACACAAGACAAACACTTGTGTGTCTGAATTGAATTGTTGAGGGATCACTTTTCTCGTTCCTCTGATTGATTGGAGGGGTTTTTGGGAGGAAAACGCTTCAATACTCCTCATTGAATGTTGAAATGTTGATTCTTTAGAGGTAGTAGAACTTGTTGTGGGAGGGTTTTAAAGCACTAAGTGTTTTTCTTTATTTCATCTTTATTTAGATACCGTTGATGCCGTTTGTCAATCCAAACTCAAAGTTCAGTTGCAGAAGAAGCACCAGCATGTGTTTGAGGGAATCATTAAAGCAGGAAACCCAACCCTTCTGGAGCAGATCTACACGGAGCTCTACATCACTGAGGGAGGGACCGGAGAGGTCAACAAAGAGCATGAAGTCAGACAGATTGAAGCAGCTTCCAGGAAACCAGACGGAGCAGAAACAGCCATCAGACAGGAAGACATCTTTAAACCCCCACCTGGAACAGATGAACCAATAAGAACGGTGATGACGAAGGGAGTGGCCGGCATCGGGAAAACAGTCCTAACACAGAAGTTCAGTCTGGACTGGGCTGAAGGCAGAACCAACCAGGACATCCAGTTCCTGCTTCCATTCACCTTCAGAGAGCTGAATGTGCTGAGAGAGGAGAAGTTCAGCTTGGTGGAACTAGTTCATCGATTCTTCTCTGAAACCAAAGGAATCTGCAGCTTTGAAGACTTCCAGGTCGCGTTCATCTTTGACGGTCTGGATGAGAGTCGACTTCCTCTGGAGTTCCGCAACAACGAAGTCCTGACTGATGTTACAGAGTCCACCTCAGTGGACGTGCTGCTGACAAACCTCATCAGGGGGAACCTGCTTCCTTCTGCTCGTCTCTGGATCACCACACGACCCGCAGCAGCCGATCAGATCCCTCCTGAGTGTGTCTCCATGGTGACGGAGGTCAGAGGGTTCACTGACCCCCAGAAGGAGGAATACTTCAGGAAGAGGTTCAGGAACAAGAAGCAGAGCAGAAGGATCATCTCCCACATCAAGACATCACGGAGCCTCCACATCATGTGCCACATCCCAGTCTTCTGCTGGATCACTGCTACGGTCCTGGAGAACGTCCTGGAGAACGTCCTGGAAACCAGAGAGGGAGGGGAGCTGCCCAAGACCCTGACTGAGATGTACATCCACTTCCTGGTGGTCCAGGCCAAACTGAAGACGGTCAAGTATGACGGAGGAGCTGAGACGGATCCACACTGGAGTCCAGAGAGCAGGAAGATGGTGGAGTCTCTGGGAAAACTGGCTTTTGAGCAGCTGCAGAAAGGAAACCTGATCTTCTATGAAGCAGACCTGAGAGAGTGTGGCATCGATGTCAGAGAGGCTTCAGTTTACTCAGGAGTGTTCACCCAGATCTTTAGAGAGGAGAGCGGCCTGTACCAGGACCAGGTCTTCTCCTGCTGGAGGATCAACCAACAAATCACCGTTCTTCAACCAGTTTCTATCGGACAGCTGTGGACAAGGCCTTACAGAGTCCAAACGGACACCTGGACTTGTTCCTGCGCTTCCTCCTGGGTCTTTCAGTGGAGACCAATCAGAACCTCTTACGAGGTCTGATGACATCAAACCAAAGAAGTTCACAGAACAATCAGGAAACTATCAAATACATCAAGGAGAAGATCAGTGAGGATCTGTCTGCAGAGAGAAGCATCAACCTGTTCCACTGTCTGAATGAACTGAACGATCGGTCTCTGGTGGAGCAGGTCCAACGGTCCCTGAGGTCTGGACGTCTCTCCACAGATAAACTGTCTCCTGCTCAGTGGTCGGCTCTGGCCTTCATCTTACTGTCATCAGAAGATCTGGAGGTGTTTGACCTGAAGAAGTTCTCAGCTTCAGAGGAGGCTCTACGGTGGCTGCTGCCGGTGGTCAAAGCCTCCAAGAAAGTTGTGTAAGTAACAGACACATGTTGGACCTCTGGAGTGGAGGCTAGTTTCTGACTACGTCTGGTTTTACCTCCAGATTTCATGTTTTCTTCACTTGTTTGGGGTCTTTTTTTCAGCACAACCTCACATGAGTGAGTTTACGCTGGTTCTTTCATTTCCAAAGACTTTAATGACACATGGACCTAAAATCACACACAAACATGAACTCTGACAGGGAAACACAACAGTGAAATAACCTGGTTGTTGTTCTTTTCTTCCGTCTGCAGACTGAGTGGCTGTAACCTCTCAGGGAACATCTGTCCACTTCTGTCCTCAGTTCTCAGCTCTCAGTCCTCCAGTCTGACAGAGCTGGACCTGAGCAACAACGACCTGCAGGATTCTGGACTGGAGCAGCTGTGTCCTGGACTGGAGAGTCCACACTGTAAACTGGAGTCTCTCAGGTCAGGATTCATTCAAGTCTTCTCCAGGTCCAGTGAACATGCTGCTAAACGTATCCGTAGTAGGACACCTGAGCAGAGAACATGCAGCAGAACTGTGTTGTGTGTCTGCAGGCTGTCAGGCTGTCTGATCTCAGAGGAAGGAAGTTCTTCTCTGATCTCAGCTCTGACCTCCAACCCCTCCCACCTGAGAGAGCTGGACCTGAGCTACAACCATCCAGGGGATTCAGCAGGGAACCTTCTGTCTGGACTGGAGGATCCCCGCTGGAGACTGGACACTCTCAGGTAGGACACTCTCAGGTAGGACACTCTCAGGTAGGACAATCTCAGGTAGGACACTCTCAGGTAGGACAATCTCAGGTAGGACACTCTCAATTCAATTCAATTCAATTTTATTTATATAGCGTCTAATACAACAGATGTTGTCTCTAGATGCTTTCCAGAGATCCAGAACATGAACATGAACATAAACATAAGCATAAACATAAACATAAACATAAACATAAACATCAACCCCCGAGCAATTATTACATAAACAATGGCAGGTAAAAACTCCCATAGTGGAAGAAAAGCCTTAAGCCAAACAGTGGCAAGAAAAACTCCCCTTTAGGAGGGAAGAAACCTTGAGCAGGACCAGGCTCACAAGGGGGGACCCTCCTGCCGAAGGCCAGACTGGGGGAGTCGGGGGGGGGGGGGGGGGGGGAAAGCAGGCCAGAACGCAGCTCCCGAGGCTCCGGCGTGCAAACATGCACAAAAGAGAAAAAAGGGGGGCCGGCACAAGAAACTACAGGTACGATGGACAAAAATGATAGCTATGAGATACTTATAATAAATAAAAATGGTAATGGAGAAGAGAGGAAGGGAAGAGGAGAGGAGAAGAAGGGTGAGAGGCACCGCCCAGCGGATCATGTCGGTCCCCCCTGCAGCATAGGCCTATAGCAGCATATCTACCACCAAGCTATATTTGAGACTAACAATTATAGTCTTGTTCTATAGCTGCAACTATGACTACTGACTCTAACACACTAGAGTTTACACTACCTAGAGATTTACCAACACCAGCTAGAGGTTTACTAAACACTAACTATAGGCTTTACTAAACAGAAAGGTTTTAAGTTTAGTTTTAAAGGTGGAAGTGGTGTCAGCCTCCTTAACCCAGATTGGAAGTTGGTTCCATAGTAATGGTGCCTGATAGCAGAACGCCCGCCCTCCAAATCTACATTTAGATACTCTAGGAACTACGAGTAAACCTGCACTCTGAGAGCGGAGAGCTCTGCCAGGAACATAAGGCACTATCAGGTCTTGTAAATAATGCGGAGGTAAGCCGTTTTGCGCAAGTAATACAATTTTAAATTGTATTCTGAATTTTACAGGTCTCAGGTAGGACACTCTCAGTGGTGGAGCGCGGGTCTCAGTACAGAGGGGGCGGAGCCTTCTCCATGGGCCCTTATGATAGTCATTTTAATGTTCAACAACACCTCATCCTACCCATCAATCAACATTTATTTTCATTTTAATTGAGCCAAGCAAGCCTATAGGCCTATGCTGCAGAAAGCAGAATAAAGTCACAAACTTGTTCAGAAGAACACACACACACACACCAGCCTGACAGCTGTCAATCACCTGGCTGTCACTGTCAGATAGTCACGGACTGACTCAGTTCCATCTTTGATACAGCTTAAATGCAAAAAAAAACATAAGTGGTCTAAAATTACACAATCTTTTTAGATAGACATAGACACAGCGGTCTATAACATCATTTCTGAGCTCTAGAACAGAGAATAGGTCTATATATATATATATATATATATATATATATATATATATATATATATATATATATATATATATATATATATATATATATATAATACCACAACATTCTGATAAATAAATTATTTATGAAGGTTACACTGACTCACCAATGGCAGTTGACTCTTCCATAACCCTTGGCCCAAACAAAATAATCCATGTAACGTGGAAAACAAGGTAACATTCAAAACTTTGTACATGCTTAGTTCTCTTTTAAAGTTTAGCGCTCATCTCCTTTACGGCAGCAAACTTGCAGAGTCGGCAAATTGGCTGTAACTGTTGCAGCCAATCAGGGTTGGCTCACAGCCCGATGCGTTCAGGACAGTTGTAAAGTAAGAATTAGCCTACACTGGCGGCACAATGCACATTTTATCATTATTATAGCCTATAATTTACGATTATAGATGAACGTATCACACAAAACCGTGGAGACCGCCCCCTAACCCCCCTCTGGCTCCGCTACCGGACACACTGCTGAGTGGGGGGTTATATGGTGGTGGTCATTGTGGAGCAGGTGTGGGGGTTTTCCTCCACCTCAGGTGGTTGCTCATGGCTGTGGTGGGATGTAGTGGATACAGGAGTGTCCAACAGGTGATGGGAGGGTGTAGAGCAGTGATTCTTAACCATAGGGCCGCGGCCCACACTTGGGCCGCGAGCGCCACCTAGTGGGCCGCAAAAAAAAATCAGTTTTGTACGTGTGGGCCGCGTGATCATTTATCCTGACGCGTCCCCGCGGCCTGGGAGGTCGGTGCCGCTCGGGCTTGCGGGTTCCGTCGTTTACTGCAATGAACAGAATTAAAACTAAATGTCGTTCCAGGCTCAACAATGTTTATATTCATTTATTATAAAAATGTGTTGAGACAATTAACAAAGAAAAGGGGAAATTCAAACTGCTGGTAGAGAAATAAAATAAGATAGCATTTGAAAAATAAAATAAAATGTATTTTATTTTTAAGAGAAAAAAATATGTGTAATTGAAGTTACACATGTTAAGTGGCAAATATGTACTTTTTTTTAATATAACAGTCAGATGCAGATGTTGATACAACTATGAGGCTACTTGAATATATATATATATATATATATATATATATATATATATATATATATATATATATATATATATATATATATATATATATATATATATATATATATATACATGGGGGTGTAGTGGATAAGGGAGTGTCCAACAGGTAATGGGGGGATGTACTGGATACGGGAGTGTCCAACAGGTGATGGGGGGGTGTAGTGGATACAGGAGTGTCCAACAGGTGATGGGGGGGGGGGGGGGGCTCTGACATCTCTGCTTCCCCTGAGAGAGACTGAGCTGGTCTGACCCTCCTCCTCCTTCCAGGGTGGAGCCTGCTGGACAACGATGGCTGACACCAGGTCTGAGGAAGTGTAAGTGTGTTTTTATCCAACCATCTTCACTCGCTCATTAGTCCATCAGTGATCAATAACTGATCAATAATAGCTGCAGCTGCTTGTTTGTTCTCTCCATCAGATTCCTGTCAACTCACCATCGACACAAACACAGTCAACAAGAACATCAAACTGTCTGACAACAACAGGAAGATGATGTTTGTGGAGGAGGATCAGTCATATCCTGATCATCCAGACAGGTTTGATCGTCTTCTTCCTCAGCTGCTGTGTAGAGAAGTTCTGACAGGTCGCTGTTACTGGGAGGTCCAGTGGAGCGGATATGTTTCTGTATCAGTGAGTTACAGAAGAATCAGCAGGAGAGGAAACTCTGATGACGGTTGGTTTGGAGGAAACGAACATTCCTGGAGTCTGGACTGTTATCCAGGTGGTCAGTACCGTGTCTGTCACAATAACAGTGGAACATCCATCACCTCCTCATCTCCATCTCCAGACTCTGACAGGGCAGCAGTGTACGTGGACGTTCCTGCTGGAACTCTGTCCTTCTATGAAGTCATCTCTGACGGACTGATCCACCTCCACACCTTCAACACCACCTTCACTGAACCTCTCTATGCTGGATTTGGACTCTGGCCCTGGTTTGGTTATTGTTCCTCAGTGTCTCTGTGTCCAGTTTAGTCTCCAGAGTCTCCTGTTAGAGAAACTAGATAGATAGATAGATAGATAGATAGATAGATAGATAGATAGATAGATAGATAGATAGATAGATAGATAGATAGATAGATAGATAGATAGATAGATAGATAGATAGATAGATAGATAGATAGATAGATAGATAGATGTACTTTATTAATCCCGAAGGAAATTTAAGAGTGGTCAACTGCTCACAGAATCAGTCACACACAACTAGTATAATAAAACAAGTTAATAAATATCTAAAATAATAAAACTAATGACAGGAGGGAGAACCGACTTGGGGACAAAGGCAAGGACAGGAAAAACAACACACCGCAACAGAAACAGCAACAATGAGGACAGAAGTGTTCCAGCACTTCTGCCTTGGAGAGATTCCCCCCACACCCGCCTGACTCCGGCTACTCCTACTCCCCCTCCCGCCTCTTCCTCCCACACAGGGTGTTGTGCAGCCTGATGGCTCGGGGGACAAACGACTTTGTGTGTCTCGTTGTTGAGGAGTTCACTGAACGTAATCTGTTGCTGATGGTGCTCTGTCTCTGAAACTGTCTCTGTTGGATCCTGGACTTGGAATCTGGTTCTGGTTCCTCAGTGTCTCCATGATGATGATGATGATGATGATGATGATGATGATGATGATGATGATGATGATGATGATGATGATGATGATGATCACCATTAACCTTTAGTTTTTTGGTTTATTGTATTTTTATTTGATCTTTTTTCACATTTAAACATTAAATAATTGACTGGACTTTTGATGTTTGATCATAAATTAGATTTGTATCTTATTATTCTTGTTTTATTCTTGATTTTGTCTTCAAATGTTTTTATCTTTGACTTCACATTTCGATTCTTAAAGTCTTGTTTGTTCCCTGAAAGAAAGTTTGACCTTCAAATCTAAACATTTTTATTTTACATTCAACTTTTCCAGTTTTTACAATATTTGATTGATTTATCTGATTGTTTTAATGTGATTCCTCCAGTTTTCAAAGTTGTTGATGTAAAAATGAAGTGAGAAGATGGAAATATTCATGTAACATCCAACATGTAAAAACACCAGCAACATGTGTAAAAGTATTCAAGTACTCTTGAAACCAGTTTTTTAAGGAAAGGTTCATTTACTGCAACTTTAAAAACATGAGGTGCATGTTGGGTCTAAATTGACATTAAATAGTCTGTAACGAAGAAAGACACCAGAGACTGCTGGAATGATTTTTAACGCGCTTCTGCAGAGCAGAGCAACAGAGTGAGAACTCCTGACAAGAATTCTTCAGCAGTTCCTTCTCTGCATGATGATTTTATTGAGAAATGGACAGAAAGGCATAGTGTGGGAGGGAGAGAGATAACACAGACAGTAGACAAGGAAGTGGCAGTTTCATGTATGTTAGACAAAGATGTGATGGTTTCATAAGGACAAAAACTAGTTTAACCTTTAATTAACCTTACAGTACATATCCTAAGTTTAGGGATACGTTGATCTGGCCCAGTATTGTCGTACCAATAATAGAAAAAAATATGTACATATTTCTGTGCAAAACATGTTTAGATAAATGTAAATAACCTTTTATGTTGCATGTCCTTGGCAAACATCAGAATGTAACATGTTTACTGCTGGGTATTGATCTGCTGCCAAAGGTCTGAATAAAACAATCTGAACAGAAAAGTTTCATTTCTGTAACAACAAAGATGAAAATGTCACATCTAATTTGCCTAAAGTGGCACATGTAGGCACTATAGGGGCCCACACCTACCACCACCATCCTCACCACCTTCTATAGGGGCCCACACCTACCACCACCATCCTCACCACCTTCTATAGGGGCCCACACCTACCACCACCATCCTCACCACCTTCTATAGGGGCCCACACCTACCACCACCATCCTCACCACCTTCTATAGGGGCCCACACCTACCACCACCATCCTCACCACCTTCTATAGGGGCCCACACCTACCACCACCTTCTATAGGGGCCCACACCTACCACCACCATCCTCACCACCTTCTATAGGGGCCCACACATTTAAATGCAATAACATATATGTCCACTAGAGGGCAAATAAATGCATTTAAAAGCGGTAATTTATGTGTCCACTAGAAGGCAAATAAATGCATTTAAATGCAGTAACTTTTATGTCCACTAGAGGGAAAATAAGTTATTTTACTGCAGTAATTTTTGTGTTCACTAGAGAGCAAATAAATTCATTTAATGCAGTCATTTTTGTGTCCGCTAGAGGGCAAATAAATAATTTTAACACAGTAATTTATGTGTACAGTAGAGGGCAAATAAATGCATTTAAATGCAGTAACTTATGTGTCTACTAGAGGGCAAATAAATAATTTTAATGCAGTAACATTTATGTCCAATAGAGGGCAAATAAATTCATTTTAATTAAGTAATTTTGTGTCCGCTAGAGGGCAAATAAATGCATTTAAATGCAGTAACTTGTGTGTCCACTAGAGGGCAAATACATGCATTTAAATGCAGTAACTTATATGTCCACTAGAGGGCAGATACATTAATTTAAATGCAGTAATTTATGTGTCCACTAGAGGGCAAATAAATGCATTTATTTGTAGTAATTTATGTGTCCACTAGAGGGCAAATACATGGATTTATTTGCAGTAATTTATGTGTCCAGTAGAAGGCAAATAAATGCATTTATTTGCAGTAATTTATGTGTCCAGTAGAAGGCAAATAAATGCATTCATAATGCAGTAATTCATGTGTCCACTAGAGGGCAAATACATGAATTTAAATGCAGTAATTTATGTGTCCACTAGAGGGCAAATAAATTCATTTATTTGCAGTAATTTATGTGTCCAGTAGAAGGCAAATAAATGCATTCATAATGCAGTAATTCATGTGTCCACTAGAGGGCAAATACATTAATTTAAATGCAGTAATTTATGTGTCCACTAGAGGGCAAATAAATGCATTTGTAATAGTTTAGTTTGGTTCAGTTTATTTAAGGATCCCCATTAGAAGCACACAAATGTGCCTCTAGTCTTCCTGGGGTCCTGAACATAAAAATACAGTACAGTGCAGTCATGCAGTAAAAAAGACGACAACAAAAACATTTAAAAAAAACAATTAAGCAGGCTGCACGGACCTAAAATGATAAAAACATAAATTTGAGAGTAATACTGATAAACAGTAAAGTAAATAGAGCTGAATTAAAAATAATCAAGAAAGAACAAAGACAATCAGACATGCTGATTGTATAACAGACTATACCAGACACTGAACATGCTCAACGGACGAACAGTATAATCCACAGAGTACAAACAAATAAACCAACATAAACAGACAGACATAGCCACGTGTGAGGACATACTTCTCTTAGTTGGTGAAATATTTCTTGGTAAGTTTTTTGAAAGTGATTTTGTTATTTACAGTTTGTTTGATATGTTTAGGCAGAGAATTCCAGAGAACTATTGATCTATATATGACAGTAAGCTTGCGAGAATTTGTTTTTGGAGCTGGGAGCGATATATTACCAGAGGCAGCGCCTCTAGTGCTATAACCGTGCTATGATGTCATTTGTAACCGACGAGCCAAGCTCAATGGAAATTTGGTGCTAATAATGCATCGCAATAACGCATGGGCGTCAGTTTGATTTCAGAAGTGGTGGGGACATTTACCATAAACCTGAGTAAGGTTTGAAAAGTGCTGGGTAAGAGCTACGCCCATTACTTCCGAATTGAGGTTTCATGATAAATAATAGGCATTGCTTATTATTATTATTATTTTAATATTGCTGATCATGGCTTACAGTTTAAGAAAACTCAAATATCCTATCTCAAAAAATTTGAATATTCTGGGAATCTTAATCTTAAACTGTAAACCATAATCAGCAATATTAAAATAATAAAAGGCTTGCAATATTTCAGTTGATTTGTAATGAATCCAGAATGTATGACATTTTTAGACTCTATCAGACTTTATCACAATATTCTAATCTTCTGAGACAGTCCTGTAAACTTGTTTGTGTCGTTGTGCTGAACCACTTCCGAATATCCACGGTTACTTTGTGTTAATGGAGCAGCAGAGAGCAGCGTCTTGCTGCTGCAGGAAACTGCTGGAAGCAGATCAGTGACGGACACTGGCTTATTTATGGTTCCACGTTGCACCAACGCAAAGCCTACGGCGTAGGATACGCAGGGATGCGAACGTACGGTGCGCGATCCTGCGTAACCTACGCCGTAGGCTACGCCGTTGATTTAACGCAGAACCATAAATCAGGCTTAACGTGCGCGCATTTGTCAGTTTTCTTTCCGTCTTTTCAACTGAGCATGAAGACACACAAACTGAGGGTGCAATGCTGATGCACCCTCGTAGAACCGGGCCTGGGGAACGCAACTTTTAATTCCCATTTCCCAAGCCCTACCTGGAGGTGAAGCCCGAGTCCTCCCCGCTGTCTGGCACACACATAGAAAGATCTGGGACAGACGCAGCAGGTCCTGTTGTCCCGCCACTAAGATTTTGCTGGCCTTAATGTTTCCTGTGTTTTATTTTGTTCATTATTGATACTTTTAGTGTTGATGTGTGTGTGACAGACGTGTGTATAGGGCGTTAATGAAAATACGAGACAAATCGCGTCTTACTTATTTTTTTATTTATTTATTTTTTTAAATGGTGGGGACAAATCTGCTCGTCAGACAAAGTGGTGGGGACGCGTCCCCACCGTCCCCGGCGGAAATGACGCGCCTGCAATAACGTTAGAAGATGTAATGATATTTTCTGCTCAACAGTCAGCCACATCAACTGTGCATGCATGTACTTTATGTTGGTTCTAAATGAGCTACCAAGAGCAAGCCGAGCCACCTTATTCTGAGCAACCTGTAACTTCTTCAGATCAGATTTTGAAGCTGAAGACCAAATTACAGGACAGTATTCCAGATGAGACAGAACTAGAGAATGCAGAACTGATTTCATTATTGAAGGAGTGATGAAGGTAGCACACTTTCTAGTCATGCCAATTCCTTTTCCCATTTTAGTGACAATGTTATTTGTATGATTTGACCATGATAGTAAGCTATCAATGGTAACACCCAGCAGTTTTAATGTACTGACTTGTTCAATATTTATGGTGTTTATATCCAATTTTAATTGAGGGTTTTTTGCCAACATATGTCGAGTTCCAAACACAATGGACTTTGTCTTGGAGGTATTTAAAACTAGCTTATTTGATTCAACCCACTCATTCACCTGTTTTAGTGCATTATTTAGGGAACAAGTTACCGCTTGCTCAGACAAAGCAGCGTAATACAGGGTAGTGTCATCTGCATACATAACTGTGTTGATATTTTGTATATACAAAGGCAAGTCATTGGTGAAAATTGAGTATAACAAAAGCCCAAGGCAGCTTCCTTGTGGGACCCCACAGTCCATTGCTTTCCAGTTTGAGTAGCTGCCATTAAGGAAAACACTCTGTTTCCTCCCTGAGAGATAATGCCTAAACCATGAGGTTGCAGTGGGAGAGAGGCCATAACATTGTAACTTGCCAATTAGTAAGCTATGATCGATTACGTCAAAGGCTGCACTGAAGTCCAACATTACTGCTCCCACTAATTTCTTATCATCCATGCCTGTTAGCCAGACATCAGTCATATGTGTAAGTGCAGTGCAAGTTGAATGGTTTTTCCTGTATGCGTGTTGGCAGCTAGAAAGTAGATTATTTTCAGAAAAGTAGTCCATCAGTTGCTCAAATACAATTTTTTCAATAACTTTACTTAGTAATGGTAGTATACTTATTGGGCGACTGTTAGGACCGTTAAACATTTTGTTTTTATCTTTTGGAAGAGGAATGATTTTAGCTTCTTTCCACATGGTTGGATGAATCCCATGGCTTAGGCATTGATTAAAAATGTGACATATTGGAGTGGTAACAGAGCTGACTACAAGTTTGAGCAATTTACTTTCTAAGTTATCAAGGCCAGGAGAAATGGAGTCAGGCTGTGAAATAAGTAGTTCTGCAACAGTTTTCCTATCAATCTGACTGAATTTGAAAAGGCAGTTTTTGTCTTTCATAATACTACTCTGTATCAACGTATATGATAGTGACCCATCACCTCATTGCTTATTCGCTCTTAACTTTTCAACTTTACTTTTAAAGAAGTCATTAAAATGATTTGCAATGTCCTGAGGCTTAGTTATAAATGCTCCATCTTCAGATTGTATGAACGAGATATGTGTGTTGGTTTTCCTGCCAATTATATCATTCAGTGTGGACCATAATTTTTTTCCATCATTTTTTGCCTCATTAATCCTTTGTTTATAGTACTCTTTCTTTTTCCTTCTGTTTAACTTGGACACTAGATTCCTTAATTGACAATAAACTAATCTTTCTGACTTTGAATTTAGTTTGTTAGCTTTTTTCTTTGCATCATCCCTTAAAGTCATTTGGTCCCTCAGTTCTTTATCTAGCCACGGAGCACTTTTTGATCTAACAGATATTTTTTTAAGTGGAGCATGCCTATTAGCAAATTCCATAAACAAGTTCATAAATATATCGAGTGCTCTTACAGGATTGTTCTCTTTGCATACTACAGAGCATTCAACTTGTTCTACCTCTTTCACAAATGCATCTTTATCAAAATATTTGTAGGATCTTTTATGGATGATTTTGCTGCCCCTTTTAGGGATTTTAGACTTTCTAGACAAAAGTTATGGTCACTGAAACCAACTGCCAGGGAGACAGCTTTAGAACAGTATTCTGGATAGTTGGTAAAGACTAAGTCTATACAAGTAGAGGAAGTGGTGCCATGTTTATTTGTAGAAATTTGTGTCGGTTGAGATACAATTTGTGTCAAATTGCATACACGAGCAATAGACAATAACTTGCATTTCATGGGACACTTGGTGGAGAGCCAGTCAATATTCATATCCCCTAGAAGATATAGTTCTGTACTTCCATCAGAAGCTTTATCAACCATACTACACATATTTAAAAAACATATTTGGCATCAGCACTTGGAGGCCTATAGCAGCATCCTATAAGAATAGGTTTAGTGTACGGTAAATGAACCAGAACCCAAATTGCCTCTATTTCATAATTGGTTAAATCATTCTTAGGTTCAGCAGGACTATGATTTTGAATATATATCGCCACCCCACCACCAAATCTATTTCTGTCTTTCCTGAACAAATTATAACCCTGTATTGAGACCTCAGCATCACCATAAGAGGGGTCTAGGTGGGTTTTGTAATTTTCAAAGCAATGTGGTGGTACATGCTTTAGTCGGCTTCTAAGATCTTTCTAATTTTTCTAACTCCTCAATATTTCTAATGCACAGCACTTTAGCTTGCTCTGGTGTGCCCTTCAACTTAATAAAGACCTTGCAGTTTGCAGGCCAATTTGATTGGATCTTTCCCTGCTTCCTTAGGTACCTCGCTTTCTTTGCTATATCAGCATTTTTTTGTTAGTTGATATAGACAACTGAACCCATCAAATTTCTACTCTGTCTGAGCAGATCAATTTTGTGTTTTCTGTTAGAGAAGTGGATGATTATGGCAGGTTTATCTTTCCGGTTTTTCACTGGTAGTGGGTGGCATGCCTCTATGTTGTTGCAATCAACAATTATATTTTTGTCATGAAGGAATTTGTCATGAAGGAATGTGTGTGGAACCTGTTGCTCCACTGATTCCTCTATTTTCTGATCACTCACAGTCTCATCCTCTTTCAAGGCATGAGCATATGACTGTGGTTTGAAGACCAACCCACTTATTATGATATCACTCAAACGCAAGTACTGCTCTAAGTCAGATACTCGGTACAATACAGTAACTTTTGTGTCCGCTAGAGAGCAAATAAGTCATTTTAATGCAGTAACTTTTGTGTCCACTAGAAGGCAAATAAATACATTTAAATGCAGTAATTTATGTGTCCACTAGAAGGCAAATAAATGCATTTGTAATGTAGTAACTTTTGTGTCCATTAGAGGGCAAATACATGCATTTAAATGCTGTAACTTATGTGTCCACTAGAGGCCAAATAAATGCATTTATTTGCAGTAATTTATGTTTCCACTAGAGGGCAAATAAATGCATTTATTCGAAGTAATTTATGTGTCCACTAGAGGGCAAATAAATACTTTTAATGCAGTAATTTATGTGTCCACTAGAAGGCAAATAAATGCATTTAAATGCAGTAATTTATGTGTCCACTAGAGGGCAAATATGTGCATGCATATGCAGTAATTTATGTGTCCACTAGAGGGCAAAAGAAATCATTTAAATGCAGTAACGTATGTGTCCACTAGAGGGCAAATAAATGCATTTAAATGCAGTAACTTAAATGTCCACTAGAGGGCAAATAAATGCGTTTAAATGCAGTAACTTATGTGTCCACTAGAGGGCAATTAAATGCATTTAAATGTATTAATTTATGTGTCCACTAGAGGGTAAATTAATGCATTTAAATGCATTTAAATGCAGTATTTAATGTGTCCACCAGAGGGCAAATAAATGCATTTATATGCAGTGCTTTTTGTGTCCACTAGTAGGCAAATAAATTCATTTAAATGCAGTAACGTATGTGTCCACTAGAGGGCTAATAAATGCATTTAAATGCAGTAGTTTATGTGTCAACTAGAGGGCAAATAAATATATTTAAATGCAGTAATTTTTTTGTCCACTAGACGGCAAAGAAATGCATTTAAATACAGTCATGTATGTGTACCATAGAGGGCAAATAAATGCATTTAAATGCAGAACTTTATGTGGCCACTAGAGGGCAAATAAATATTTTTAATGCAGTAACTTATGTGTCCACTAGAGGGCAAATGAATGCATTTAAATGCAGTAATTGTTGTGTCCACTAGAGGGCAAATAAATGCATTTAAATGCAGTAATTTATGTGTCCACTAGAGGGCAAATAAATAATTTGAATGCAGTAATTAATATGTCCACTAAAGGACAAATAAATGCATTTAAATGCAGTATTTTTTGTGTCCAATAGAGGGCAAATTAATGCATTTAAATGCAGTAACTCAAATGTCCACTAGAGGGCAAATAAATGCATTTAAATGCAGTACATTTTGTGTCCACTAGAGGGCAAATAAATACTTTTAATGCAGTAATTTATGTGTCCACTAGAGGGCAATTAAACGATTTTAAATGCAGTAACTTATGTGTTCAGTAGAGGGCAATTAAACGCATTTAAATGCATTAATTTTTGTGTCCACTAGAGGGCAATTAAATGCATTTAAATGCAGTAATTGTTTTGTCCACTAGAGGGCAAATAAATGCATTTAAATGCAGTACCTTATGTGTCCACTAGAGGGCAAATAAAGAATTTGAATGCAGTAATTAATATGTCCACTAGAGGGCAAATAAATGCATTTAAATGCAGTATTTTTTGTGTCCACTAGAGGGCAAATAAATGCATTTAAATGCAGTAACTTTTGAGTCCATTAGAGGGCAAATAAATAATTTTAATGCAGTAAATTTTGTTTCCACTAGAGGGCAAATAAATGCATTTAAATGTAGTAATTTATGTGTCCACTAGAGGGCAAATAAATGAATAAATGCTTTTAAATGCAGTAACGTATGTGTCCACTAGAGGGCAAATAAATGCATTTAAATGCAGTAATTTATGTGTCCACTAGAGGGCAAATAAATGCATTTAAATGCAATAACTTATATGTCCACTAGAGGGTAAATAAATGCATTTAAGTGCAGTAACTTATGTGTCCACTAGAGGGCAAACAAATGCATTTATATGCAGTAACTTATGTGTTCACTAGAGAGCAATTAAACGCATTCAAATGCATTAACTTTTGTGTCCACTAGAGGGCAATTAAATGCATTTAAATGCAGTAATTGTTTTGTCCACTAGAAGGCAAATAAATGCATTTAAATGTAGTAATTTATGTGTCCACTAGAGGGCAAATAAATGCATTTAAATGCAGTAACTTTTGAGTCCACTAGAGGGCAAATAAATTCATTTAAAAGCAGTAACTTTTGTGTCCATTAGAGGGCAAATAAATAATTTTAATGCAGTAAATTTTGTTTCCACTAGAGGGCAAATAAATGCATTTAAATGTAGTAATTTATGTGTCCACTAGAGGGCAAATAAATGAATAAATGCTTTTAAATGCAGTAACGTATGTCTCCACTAGAGGGCAAATAAATGCATTTAAATGCAGTAATTTATGTGTCCACTAGAGGGCAAATAAATGCATTTAAATGCATTAATTTTTGTGTCCACTAGAGGGCAATTAAATGCATTTAAATGCAGTAATTGTTTTGTACACTAGAGGGCAAATAAATGCATTTAAATGCAGTACCTTATGTGTCCACTAGAGGGCAAATAAAGAATTTGAATGCAGTAATTAATATGTCCACTAGAGGGCAAATAAATGCATTTAAATGCAGTATTTTTTGTGTCCACTAGAGGGCAAATAAATGCATTTAAATACAGTATTATTGTGTCCAATAGAGGGCAAATAAATGCATTTAAATGCAGTAACTTTTGAGTCCACTAGAGGGCAAATAAATTCATTTAAATGCAGTAACTTTTGTGTCCATTAGAGGGCAAATAAATGCATTTAAATGCAGTAATTTATGTGTCCACTAGAGGGCAAATAAATAATTTGAATGCAGTAATTAATATGTCCACTAAAGGACAAATAAATGCATTTAAATGCAGTATTTTTTGTGTCCAATAGAGGGCAAATTAATGCATTTAATGCAGTAATTTATGTGTCCACTAGAGGGCAATTAAACGATTTTAAATGCAGTAACTTATGTGTTCAGTAGAGGGCAATTAAACGCATTTAAATGCATTAATTTTTGTGTCCACTAGAGGGCAATTAAATGCATTTAAATGCAGTAATTGTTTTGTCCACTAGAGGGCAAATAAATGCATTTAAATGCAGTACCTTATGTGTCCACTAGAGGGCAAATAAATTCATTTAAAAGCAGTAACTTTTGTGTCCATTAGAGGGCAAATAAATAATTTTAATGCAGTAAATTTTGTTTCCACTAGAGGGCAAATAAATGCATTTAAATGTAGTAATTTATGTGTCCACTAGAGGGCAAATAAATGAATAAATGCTTTTAAATGCAGTAACGTATGTCTCCACTAGAGGGCAAATAAATGCATTTAAATGCAGTAATTTATGTGTCCACTAGAGGGCAAATAAATGCATTTAAATGCATTAATTTTTGTGTCCACTAGAGGGCAATTAAATGCATTTAAATGCAGTAATTGTTTTGTACACTAGAGGGCAAATAAATGCATTTAAATGCAGTACCTTATGTGTCCACTAGAGGGCAAATAAAGAATTTGAATGCAGTAATTAATATGTCCACTAGAGGGCAAATAAATGCATTTAAATGCAGTATTTTTTGTGTCCACTAGAGGGCAAATAAATGCATTTAAATACAGTATTATTGTGTCCAATAGAGGGCAAATAAATGCATTTAAATGCAGTAACTTTTGAGTCCACTAGAGGGCAAATAAATTCATTTAAATGCAGTAACTTTTGTGTCCATTAGAGGGCAAATAAATGCATTTAAATGCAGTAATTTATGTGTCCACTAGAGGGCAAATAAATAATTTGAATGCAGTAATTAATATGTCCACTAAAGGACAAATAAATGCATTTAAATGCAGTATTTTTTGTGTCCAATAGAGGGCAAATTAATGCATTTAATGCAGTAATTTATGTGTCCACTAGAGGGCAATTAAACGATTTTAAATGCAGTAACTTATGTGTTCAGTAGAGGGCAATTAAACGCATTTAAATGCATTAATTTTTGTGTCCACTAGAGGGCAATTAAATGCATTTAAATGCAGTAATTGTTTTGTCCACTAGAGGGCAAATAAATGCATTTAAATGCAGTACCTTATGTGTCCACTAGAGGGCAAATAAAGAATTTGAATGCAGTAATTAATATGTCCACTAGAGGGCAAATAAATGCATTTAAATGCAGTATTTTTTGTGTCCACTAGAGGGCAAATAAATGCATTTAAATGCAGTAACTTTTGAGTCCATTAGAGGGCAAATAAATAATTTTAATGCAGTAAATTTTGTTTCCACTAGAGGGCAAATAAATGCATTTAAATGTAGTAATTTATGTGTCCACTAGAGGGCAAATAAATGAATAAATGCTTTTAAATGCAGTAACGTATGTGTCCACTAGAGGGCAAATAAATGCATTTAAATGCAGTAATTTATGTGTCCACTAGAGGGCAAATAAATGCATTTAAATGCAATAACTTATATGTCCACTAGAGGGTAAATAAATGCATTTAAGTGCAGTAACTTATGTGTCCACTAGAGGGCAAACAAATGCATTTATATGCAGTAACTTATGTGTTCACTAGAGAGCAATTAAACGCATTCAAATGCATTAACTTTTGTGTCCACTAGAGGGCAATTAAATGCATTTAAATGCAGTAATTGTTTTGTCCACTAGAGGGCAAATAAATGCATTTAAATGTAGTAATTTATGTGTCCACTAGAGGGCAAATAAATGCATTTAAATGCAGTAACTTTTGAGTCCACTAGAGGGCAAATAAATTCATTTAAATGCAGTAACTTTTGTGTCCATTAGAGGGCAAATAAATAATTTTAATGCAGTAAATTTTGTTTCCACTAGAGGGCAAATAAATGCATTTAAATGTAGTAATTTATGTGTCCACTAGAGGGCAAATAAATGAATAAATGCTTTTAAATGCAGTAACGTATGTCTCCACTAGAGGGCAAATAAATGCATTTAAATGCAGTAATTTATGTGTCCACTAGAGGGCAATTAAATGCATTTAAATGCAGTAATTGTTTTGTACACTAGAGGGCAAATAAATGCATTTAAATGCAGTACCTTATGTGTCCACTAGAGGGCAAATAAAGAATTTGAATGCAGTAATTAATATGTCCACTAGAGGGCAAATAAATGCATTTAAATGCAGTATTTTTTGTGTCCACTAGAGGGCAAATAAATGCATTTAAATACAGTATTATTGTGTCCATTAGAGGGCAAATAAATGATTTTAATGCAGTAAATTTTGTTTCCACTAGAGGGCAAATAAATGCATTTAAATGTAGTAATTTATGTGTCCACTAGAGGGCAAATAAATGCATTTAAATGCAATAACTTATATGTCCACTAGAGGGTAAATAAATGCATTTAAGTGCAGTAACTTATGTGTCCACTAGAGGGCAAACAAATGCATTTATATGCAGTAACTTATGTGTTCACTAGAGAGCAATTAAACGCATTTAAATGCATTAATTTTTGTGTCCACTAGAGGGCAAATAAATGCATTTAAATGCAGTAATTTATATGTCCACTAGAGGGCAAATAAATGCATTTAAATGCAGTAATTGTTTTGTCCACTAGAGGGCAAATACATAATTTTAATGCAGTAACTTTTGTGTCCACTAGAGGGCAAAAAAAATGCATTTAAATGCAGTAATTTGTGTGTCCACTAGAGGGCAAATAAATCCATTTAAATGCAGTAACGTATTTGTCCAATAGAGGGCAAATAAATTCATTTAAATGCAGTAACTTTTGTGTCCATTAGAGGGCAAATAAATAATTTGAATGCAGTAAATTTTGTTTCCACTAGAGGGCAAATAAATGCATTTAAATGCAGTAATTTATGTGTCCACTAGAGGGCAAATAAATAATTTGAATGCAGTAAATTTTGTTTCCACTAGAGGGCAAATAAATGCATTTAAATGCAGTATTTTTTGTGTCCACTAGAGGGCAAATAAATGCATTTAAATACAGTATTATTGTGTCCAATAGAGGGCAAATAAATGCATTTAAATGCAGTAACTTTTGAGTCCATTAGAGGGCAAATAAATAATTTTAATGCAGTAAATTTTGTTTCCACTAGAGGGCAAATAAATGCATTTAAATGCAGTAATTTATGTGTCCACTAGAGGGCAAATAAATCATTTGAATGCAGTAATTAATATGTCCACTAGAGGGCAAATAAATGCATTTAAATGCAGTAATTGTTTTGTCCACTAGAGGGCAAATACATAATTTTAATGCAGTAACTTTTGTGTCCACTAGAGGGCAAAAAAATGCATTTAAATGCAGTAATGTGTGTGTCCACTAGAGGGCAAATAAATCCATTTAAATGCAGTAACGTATGTGTCCAATAGAGGGCAAATAAATCCATTTAAATGCAGTAACGTATGTGTCCACTAGAGGGCAAATAAATGCATTTAAATGCATTTAAATGCAGTAACGTATGTGTCCACTAGAGGGCAAATAAATGCATTTAAATGCAGTAATTTTTGTGTCCACTAGAGGGCAAATAAATGCATTTAAATGCATTAATTCATGTGTCCACTAGAGAGCAAATAAATGCATTTAAATGCAGTAACCTTTGTGTCCACTAGAGGGCAAATAAATGCATTTAAATGCAGTAATTGTTTTGTCCACTAGAGGGCAAATAAATGCATTGAAATGCAGTGCCTTATGTGTCCACTAGAGGGCAAATAAATGCATTTAAATACAGTACATTTTGTGTCCACTAGAGGGCAAATAAATTCATTTAAATGCAGTAATTTATGTGTCCACTAGAGGGCAAATAAATAATTTGAATGCAGTAATTAATATGTCCACTAGAGGGCAAATAAATGCATTTAAATGCAGTAATTGTTTTGTCCACTAGAGGGCAAATACATAATTTTAATGCAGTAACTTTTGTGTCCACTAGAGGGCAAAAAAATGCATTTAAATGCAGTAATTTGTGTGTCCACTAGAGGGCAAATAAATCCATTTAAATGCAGTAACGTATGTGTCCAATAGAGGGTAAATAAATGCATTTAAATGCATTTAAATGCAGTTTCCTTTTTTGTCCACTAGAGGGCAAATAAATGCATTTAAATGCAGGATTTTTTGTGTCCACTAGAGGACAAATAAATGCATTTAAATGCAGTAATTTTTGTGTCCACTAGAGGGCAAATAAATGAATTTAAATCCATTAATTCATGTGTCCACTAGAGGGCAAATAAATGCATTTAAATGCAATAACTTATATGTCCACTAGAGGGCAAACAAATGCATTTATATGCATTAACTTATGTGTTCACTAGAGAGCAATTAAACGCATTTAAATGCATTAATTTTTGTGTCCACTAGAGGGCAATTAAATGCATTTAAATGCAGTAATTGTTTTGTCCACTAGAGGGCAAATAAATGCATTGAAATGCAGTAACTTATGTGTCCACTAGAGGGCAAATAAATGCATTTATATACTGTCATGGTTTCTCAGTTTGATTTGTTTTTTACTTGTTAACTCACTCTCCTGTCATTCCAGACCCTGCCACCCTCATCAGCCAGAAATCCACTCATTCCCTTCACCTGTGCTTCCCCTGCCCAGCTCCACACCTGGTTTCCCTCATCAGCAGTTCCCCTCATATACCGGCCCATTTCCACCTTCTAGTTTGCCAGATTGTCGAGTGTTTGTGCCTCACTTTCCAGCGTTCCCGATTTTTGATCAGTTTTCTGCCTGCCTGCCTGTCTGCGACCCTGCCTGATTCCGGTTTTTGGATTTTTGCCTACCCCCTTGGATTGTTTGCCTGATCTGCCTGACTACCCGGTTTTGACCCCTGCCTGCCTTTGACCCTGATTAAAGCCTCTTGGACTCTGATTGTGTTTGGTGTCGTGCATTTGGGTTCTCTGTCTTTGAGCCGTGACAGTACAATCTGGCCAAAAGCATGAACCCAGCCGACCCAAATCCAGATCCAGTACAGCACGCGCTGTCTTCTCAGGCTGCTGCTATTCAGCGTCATGAGGAGGAACTCTCCAATGTTGCCGGAGGACTTCAGGAGTTTGCCGCTCGTCAGGACCGGTGTTTAGACGCCATCCGGGAGCAGATGAACCAGCTTTTCTTTTCGACCCGACCTCCAGCACCTGAGGCTCGGCTTCCGCCTCCAGAGCGGTACTCCGGTGAGCCACGAACATGCCGGCCGTTCCTCACTCAATGCTCTCTCCTCTTCGAGCTCCAGCCGTCTTCCTATCCGTCGGAGAGGGCCCGGGTGGCCTTCATCATTTCCCAGCTCACAGGGAGAGCCAGGGACTGGGGAACCGCGGAGTGGGAGAGGCAATCCCCGATCTGTTCCTCAGTGAAACTTTTTTCAGACGAGCTGAAGAAGGTTTTTGATCACGTTACACCGGGGAGAGAGGCGGCTCGTGGTCTGCTCACCCTGGCTCAGGGGGGACGAAGTGTGGCCGATTATTCCATTGAGTTTCGCACGGTGGCAGCTGAAAGTAAGTGGAATGCTGATTCACTCTATGATGCGTTTTATCATGGTCTCTCTGATTCAATTAAAGATGAGCTGGCAGCCAGAGATCTGCCCATCGGCCTGGATGCCCTGATCGCTCTCGCCATTCGGGTGGATGGACGCCTCAGAGAGAGGAAGAGGGAGAGAGCCCAGTCCGTCGTACTCCGGGGGTTCCCTCACCTACCGGCCACGGTTCCTGTCTCAGCTCCCCCGTCCGCTTCTAATGATTATCCGGAGCCCATGCAGTTGGGGCGGACTCATCTCTCCTTGGCAGAACGCCAGCGCCGCCTGCGGGAAAACAGGTGCATGTACTGTGGCCAGGTTGGACATTTTGTGGCTTCCTGCCAGGTAAAAGGGCAGGCTCACCAGTAATTCCGGGGGTGCTGGTGAGCCGAATCTTTGAGTCAGAAATGCCCTCTCGCCCTTTGGTCTTTGGAAGATTGACTGTGACTGGTCAGACTCATGTGGTGACGGTCTTCATCGACTCTGGTGCCGACGCCAATTTTATGGATAGTTCCTTGGCAGCCCAATTGGGAATCAAGCGGGAGCTCCTATCCAAGCCTGTCCCGGCCAACGCAATTGATGGGCGTCGGCTCTGCTCCGTAACTCACCGCACGGCTCCGGTTCACCTTGGCATGTCAGGTAACCATCATGAAACTCTTACATTTCACTTAATTCATGCACCCAGTTTACCTGTCATATTGGGTTATCCCTGGCTGAAACAACACAACCCTCACATAAACTGGTCTTCAGGGATCATTTCTCAGTGGAGCTCTCATTGCCATGCTGTCTGCCTCAGATCTGCTCTGCCTGTCACTCCCTGTAACTCCCCTTCATCTGAGTTTCCAGATTTGTCTGAGGTTCCTCCAGAGTACATGGACCTCAAGGAGGTGTTTAACAAGGCTCGTGCCTCCTCCTTGCCCCCGCATCGGCCCTACGATTGCGCATCGACCTCCTGCCTGGCACTTCTCCACCCAGGGGCCGTATCTTCTCCCTGTCCGCTCCAGAAACCAGGGCCATGGAGAAGTACATCAATGACTCGTTGGCAGCAGGCCTCATCCGTCCATCTTCATCTCCTGCTGGGGCCGGATTCTTCTTTGTGGATAAGAAGGACAGGACGCTGCGCCCCTGCATTGATTATCGTGGTCTGAACAACATTACTGTGAAGAACAGGTACCCCCTCCCACTCATCTCCTCTGCTTTTGAGCTGTTGCAGGGTGCCACAGTGTTTACCAAGCTGGACCTCAGGAATGCGTATCACCTGGTACGCATTAGGGAGGGTGACGAGTGGAAGACGGCGTTCAACACTCCCCAGGGCCACTACGAGTATTTGGTCATGCCATTCGGGCTCACTAATGCTCCTGCGGTTTTTCAGGCTCTGGTTAACGACGTCCTCAGGGACTTGCTCAATACCTGTGTTTTTGTTTATCTGGATGATATCCTCGTCTTTTCCAAGTCCAGGGAGGAGCATGTTCAGCATGTGCGAGGTGTCCTCCGCAGGCTCCTGGAGAATCACCTGTTCGTGAAAGCCGAAAAGTGCCAGTTTCACGCATCAGAGGTTTCATTCCTGGGCTCCATTATCAAGGAGGGGGGCCTCCAGATGGATCCTGCCAAGGTAAAGGCTGTTCGGGATTGGGCCTCTCCTTCCTCCCGGAAGGAACTGCAACGCTTCTTGGGCTTCGCCAATTTTTACCGGCGGTTCATAAGAAATTACAGCGCTGTGGCAGCCCCCCTCACAGCTCTCACTTCCATCAACTCCCCTTTTGTGTGGTCCCCTGAGGCAGAGAGGTCATTCGGTGAGTTGAAAGTTTTGTTCACCTCTGCTCCTATACTCACCCTCCCGGATCCCTCACTTCAGTTTCTGGTAGAAGTGGATGCATCTGATTCTGGTGTGGGGGCTGTCCTCTCTCAGCGGTCTGCTAGGGATCATAAACTTCACCCTTGTGCCTTTTTTTCACGCAAGTTGTCTTCCGCAGAGAGGAATTACGACATCGGCAACCGTGAGTTACTAGCCGTCAAGCTGGCTTTGGAGGAGTGGCGGCATTGGCTGGAGGGGGCGGAGCTGCCGTTTGTCGTATGGACCGACCACAAAAACTTGGAGTACCTCCGTTCTGCCAAGAGACTGAACTCCCGCCAGGCCAGGTGGGCGTTGTTTTTCAATCGGTTCAATTTCACTCTCTCTTACCGCCCAGGGTCCAAGAACACAAAGGCCGATGCCCTGTCCCGCCAGTTCCAGGTCATGGAGCCCCAGGCCGCACCTGAGGGGATCCTTCCGTCTGCCTGCGTGGTTGGTGCCATTACTTGGCCTGTGGAGGACAAGGTCAAACAGGCAAGCTCTCAGTTTCCTGCCCCCAGTAATTGCCCCAATAACCTCCTCTTTGTGCCTGCCAGCCTTCGCTCTGAGGTTCTTCAGTGGGGCCATTCTTCACCCCTGGCCTGTCACCCCGGTGTCGCCCGCACCCTGGTGTTCCTTAAGCAACGGTTCTGGTGGGCTTCCATGGAGAAGGATACCAGAGAGTTTGTCGCTGCCTGTCAGGTCTGCTCCCAGAATAAGAGTCTTCGGCAGGCTCCTGCCGGCCTCTTACTTCCTCTACAAGTTCCTCATCGGCCTTGGTCCCACATCTCCCTGGATTTTGTCACCGGGCTTCCTCCCTCAGATGGTAACACTGTAATACTCACTGTGGTTGACCGTTTCTCCAAAACTGCTCACTTCATTCCATTACCCAAGCTACCATCTGCCAAACAAACTGCTGAACTGATGCTTCATCATGTGTTCCGTCTTCATGGCCTCCCCAGGGACATTGTCTCTGACCGGGGGCCCCAATTTACCTCTTGTTTTTGGCGTGAGTTTTGCAGGCTCTTGGGTGCCTCCGTCAGCCTCTCTTCAGGCTTCCACCCTCAGTCCAATGGCCAGACGGAGAGGATGAATCAGGAGATGGAGACGGCCCTGCGTTGCCTCACGTCCCGCAACCCCTCATCCTGGTCCAAGCAGCTGTTGTGGGTGGAATACGCCCACAATACCCTTCCCAGCACTGCTACTGGACTCTCACCTTTCCAGTGTTCCCGGGGATATCAGCCTCCGCTTTTCCCGACTCAGGAGGGAGAAATCACAGTCCCATCTGTCCAGGCCTTTATTCGCAGGTGTCGGCGAACCTGGCTGCAGGCCCGCTCCACACTGCTTCGCACCTCTGACCGGTACCGTAAGGATGCTAACCGGCGTCGCGCCCCAGCCCCCCAGTACGCCCCTGGTCAGAAGGTCTGGCTTTCTACCCGGGACTTGCCATTAAGGGTGGAATCCAAAAAGCTAGCGCCCCGCTTTGTGGGTCCCTTCCCCATATCAAAGGTTATCAACCCAGCAGCCGTTCGACTACGCCTCCCTCGTTCCATGAGGGTTCATCCCACATTCCACGTTTCTCGCCTCAAGCCTGTCAAGGAGAGTCCCCTTCAACCCGCCTCCAGGCCCCCGCCGCCCCCCCGGCTCATTGGGGGTGGTCCTGTTTACACGGTGCGACGCCTCCTTCGGTCCCGTCGCCGTGGGAGGGGCTATCAGTATCTGGTGGACTGGGAGGGCTACGGCCCTGAGGAGCGCTGCTGGGTTCCTGCACAGAGGATCTTGGATCCCACTCTCATCCGGGACTTCCGCCGTGCTCATCCCGACCAGCCTGGTGGGACGTCGGGAGCCGTCCCTTGAGGGGGAGGTTCTGTCATGGTTTCTCAGTTTGATTTGTTTTTTACTTGTTAACTCACTCTCCTGTCATTCCAGACCCTGCCACCCTCATCAGCCAGAAATCCACTCATTCCCTTCACCTGTGCTTCCCCTGCCCAGCTCCACACCTGGTTTCCCTCATCAGCAGTTCCCCTCATATACCGGCCCATTTCCACCTTCTAGTTTGCCAGATTGTCGAGTGTTTGTGCCTCACTTTCCAGCGTTCCCGATTTTTGATCAGTTTTCTGCCTGCCTGCCTGTCTGCGACCCTGCCTGATTCCGGTTTTTGGATTTTTGCCTACCCCCTTGGATTGTTTGCCTGATCTGCCTGACTACCCGGTTTTGACCCCTGCCTGCCTTTGACCCTGATTAAAGCCTCTTGGACTCTGATTGTGTTTGGTGTCGTGCATTTGGGTTCTCTGTCTTTGAGCCGTGACAAATACAGTACATTGTGTGTCCACTAGAGGGCAAATAAATGCATTTAAATGCAGTAATTTATGTGTCCACTAGAGGGCAAATAAATAATTTGAATGCAGTAATTAATATGTCCACTAGAGGGCAAATAAATGCATTTAAATGCAGTAATTGTTTTGTCCACTAGAGGGCAAATAAATGCATTTAAATGCAGTACCTTATGTGTCCACTAGAGGGCAAATAAATGCATTTAAATACAGTACATTTTGTGTCCACTAGAGGGCAAATAAATCAATTTAAATGCAGTAACGTATGTGTCCAATAGAGGGTAAATAAATTCATTTAAATGCATTTAAATGCAGTTTCCTTTTTTGTCCACTAGAGGGCAAATAAATGCATTTAAATGCAGTAATTTATGTGTCCACTTGAGGGCAAATAAATAATTTGAATGCAGTAATTAATATGTCCACTAGAGGGCAAATAAATGCATTTAAATGCAGTAATTGTTTTGTCCACTAGAGGGCAAATACATAATTTTAATGCAGTAACTTTTGTGTCCACTAGAGGGCAAAAAATGCATTTAAATGCAGTAATTTGTGTGTCCACTAGAGGGCAAATAAATGCATTTAAATGCAGTAATTTTTGTGTCCACTAGAGGGCAAATAAATGCATTTAAATGCATTAATTCATGTGTCCACTAGAGAGCAAATAAATGCATTTAAATGCAGTAACCTTTGTGTCCACTAGAGGGCAAATAAATGCATTAAAATGCAGGATTTTTTGTGTCCACTAGAGGGCAAATGAATGCATTTAAATGCATTAATTCATGTGTCCACTAGAGGGCAAATAAATGCATTTAAATGCAGTAATTGTTTTGTCCACTAGAGGACAAATACATAATTTTAATGCAGTAACTTTTGTGTCCACTAGAGGGGAAATAAATGCATTTAAATGCAGTTTCCTGTTTTGTCCACTAGAGGGCAAATAAATGCATTTAAATGCAGTAATTTATGTGTCCACTAGAGGGCAAATAAATAATTTGAATGCAGTAATTAATATGTCCACTAGAGGGCAAATAAATGCATTTAAATGCAGTAATTGTTTTGTCCACTAGAGGACAAATAGATAATTTTAATGCAGTAACTTTTGTGTCCACTAGAGGGCAAAAAATGCATTTAAATGCAGTAATTTGTGGGTCCACTAGAGGGCAAATAAATGCATTTAAATGCAGTAACGTATGTGTCCACTAGAGGGCAAAAAAATGCATTTAAATGCAGTAATTTGTGTGTCCACTAGAGGGAAAATAAATCCATTTAAATGCAGTAACGTATGTGTCCACTAGAGGGCAAATAAATGCATTTAAATGCAGGTAAATGCAGTAACGTATGTGTCCACTAGAGGGCAAATAAATGCATTTAAATGCATTTAAATGCAGTAACGTATGTGTCCACTAGAGGGCAAATAAATGCATTTAAATGCAGTAATTTTTGTGTCCACTAGAGGGCAAATAAATGCATTTAAATGCAGTAACCTTTGTGTCCACTAGAGAGCAAATAAATGCATTTAAATGCAGTAACCTTTGTGTCCACTAGAGGGCAAATAAATGCATTTAAATGCAGGATGTTTTGTGTCCACTAGAGGACAAATAAATGCATTTAAATGCAGTAATTTTTGTGTCCACTAGAGGGCAAATACATGCATTTAAATGCAGTAACGTATGTGTCCACTAGAGGGCAAATAAATGCATTTAAATGCATTTAAATGCAGTAATTTTTGTGTCCACTAGAGGGCAAATAAATGCATTTAAATGCAGTAACCTTTGTGTCCACTAGAGGGCAAATAAATGCATTTAAATGCAGTAATTTTTGTGTCCACTAGAGGGCAAATAAATGCATTTAAATGCAGTAACCTTTGTGTCCACTAGAGGGCAAATAAATGCATTTAAATGCAGTAATTTGTGTGTCCACTAGAGGTGAAATAAATGCTTTTAAATGCAGTTTCCTTTGTGTCCACTAGAGGGCAAATAAATGCATTTAAATGCAGTAATTAATGTGTCCACTAGAGGGAAAATCAATATATTTAAATGCAGTAATTTATATGTCCACTAGAGGGCAAATACATAATTTTAATGCAGTAACTTTTGTGTCCACTAGAGGGGAAATAAATGCATTTAAATGCAGTTTCCTTTGTGTCCACTAGAGGGCAAATAAATGCATTTAAATGCAGTATTTTATGTGTCCACTAGAGGGCAAATAAATCAATTTAAATGCAGTAACGTATGTGTCCACTAGAGGGCAAATAAATGCAATTAAATGCATTTAAATGCAGTAACGTATGTGTCCACTAGAGGGCAAATGAATGCATTTAAATGCAGTATTTTTTGTGTCCACTAGAGGGCAAAAAAATGCATTTATTTGCAGTTTGCTTTGTGTCCACTAGAGGGCAAATAAATGCATTTAAATGCAGTAATTTTTGTGTCCACTAGAGGGCAAATCAATATATTTAAATGCAGTAATTTATATGTCCACTAGAGGGCAAATACATAATTTTAATGCAGTAACTTTTGTGTCCACTAGAGGGGAAATAAATGCAATTAAATGCATTTAAATGCAGTAACGTATGTGTCCACTAGAGGGCAAATAAATGCATTTAAATGCAGTAACCTTTGTGTCCACTAGAGGGCAAATAAATGCATTTAAATGCAGGATTTTTTGTGTCCACTAGAGGACAAATAAATGCATTTAAATGCAGTAATTTTTGTGTCCACTAGAGGGCAAATAAATGCATTTAAATGCATTAATTCATGTGTCCACTAGAGGGCAAATAAATGCATTTAAATGCAGTAATTTATATGTCCACTAGAGGGCAAATACATAATTTTAATGCAGTAACTTTTGTGTCCACTAGAGGGGAAATAAATGCATTTAAATGCAGTTTCCTTTGTGTCCACTAGAGGGCAAATAAATGCATTTAAATGCAGTAATTTATGTGTCCACTAGAGGGCAAATAAATAATTTGAATGCAGTAATTAATATGTCCACTAGAGGGCAAATAAATGCATTTAAATGCAGTAATTGTTTTGTCCACTAGAGGACAAATAGATAATTTTAATGCAGTAACTTTTGTGTCCACTAGAGGGCAAAAAATGCATTTAAATGCAGTAATTTGTGGGTCCACTAGAGGGCAAATAAATGCATTTAAATGCAGTAATTAATGTGTCCACTAGAGGGAAAATCAATATATTTAAATGCAGTAATTTATATGTCCACTAGAGGGCAAATACATAATTTTAATGCAGTAACTTTTGTGTCCACTAGAGGGGAAATAAATGCATTTAAATGCAGTTTCCTTTGTGTCCACTAGAGGGCAAATAAATGCATTTAAATGCAGTATTTTTTGTGTCCACTAGAGGGCAAATAAATCAATTTAAATGCAGTAACGTATGTGTCCACTAGAGGGCAAATAAATGCAATTAAATGCATTTAAATGCAGTAACGTATGTGTCCACTAGAGGGCAAATGAATGCATTTAAATGCAGTATTTTTTGTGTCCACTAGAGGGCAAAAAAATGCATTTATTTGCAGTTTGCTTTGTGTCCACTAGAGGGCAAATCAATATATTTAAATGCAGTAATTTATATGTCCACTAGAGGGCAAATACATAATTTTAATGCAGTAACTTTTGTGTCCACTAGAGGGGAAATAAATGCAATTAAATGCATTTAAATGCAGTAACGTATGTGTCCACTAGAGGGCAAAAAAATGCATTTAAATGCAGTAACGTATGTGTCCACTAGAGGGCAAATGAATGCATTTAAATGCATTAATTTATGTGTCCACTAGAGGGCAAATAAATGCATTTAAATGCAGTAATTTTTGTGTCCACTAGAGGGCAAATCAATATATTTAAATGCAGTAATTTATATGTCCACTAGAGGGCAAATACATAATTTTAATGCAGTAACTTTTGTGTCCACTAGAGGGGAAATAAATGCAATTAAATGCATTTAAATGCAGTAACGTATGTGTCCACTAGAGGGCAAAAAAATGCATTTAAATGCAGTAATTTGTGTGTCCACTAGAGGGCAAATAAATCCATTTAAATGCAGTAACGTATTGTCCACTAGAGGGCAAATAAATGCATTTAAATGCATGTAAATGCAGTAACGTATGCGTCCACTAGAGGGCAAATAAATGCATTTAAATGCAGTATTTTTTGTGTCCACTAGAGGGCAAAAAAATGCATTTATATGCAGTTTGCTTTGTGTCCACTAGAGGGCAAATAAATGCAATTAAATGCATTTAAATGCAGTAACGTATGTGTCCACTAGAGGGCAAATAAATGCATTTAAATGCAGTAACTTATGTGTCCACTAGAGGGCAAATAAATGCATTTAAATGCAGTTTCCTTTGTGTCCACTAGAGGGCAAATAAATGCATTTAAATGCAGTATTTTTTGTGTCCACTAGAGGGCAAATAAATGCATTTAAATGCAGTAACTTATGTGTCCACTAGAGGGCAAAAAAATGCATTTATATGCAGTATTTTTTGTGTCCACTAGAGGGCAAATAAATGCATTTAAATGCAGTAACTTATGTGTCCACTAGAGGGCAAAAAAATGCATTTATATGCAGTTTGCTTTGTGTCCACTAGAGGGCAAATAAATGCATTTAAATGCAGTAATTTTTGTGTCCACTAGAGGGCAAATAAATGCATTTAAATGCAGTATTTTTTGTGTCCACTAGAGGGCAAAAAAATGCATTTATATGCAGTTTGCTTTGTGTCCACTAGAGGGCAAATAAATGCATTTAAATGCAGTAATTTTTGTGTCCACTAGAGGGCAAATAAATGCATTTAAATGCAGTAATTTGTGTGTCCACTAGAGGTGAAATAAATGCATTTAAATGCAGTTTCCTTTGTGTCCACTAGAGGGCAAATAAATGCATTTAAATGCAGTAATTAATGTGTCCACTAGAGGGAAAATCAATATATTTAAATGCAGTAATTTATATGTCCACTAGAGGGCAAATACATAATTTTAATGCAGTAACTTTTGTGTCCACTAGAGGGCAAATAAATGCATTTAAATGCAGTAATTTGTGTGTCCACTAGAGGGGAAATAAATGCATTTAAATGCAGTTTCCTTTGTGTCCACTAGAGGGCAAATAAATGCATTTAAATGCAGTATTTTTTGTGTCCACTAGAGGGCAAATAAATGCATTTAAATGCAGTATTTTTTGTGTCCACTAGAGGGCAAATAAATGCATTTATATGCAGTATTTTTTGTGTCCACTAGAGGGCAAATAAATGCATTTATATGCAGTTTGCTTTGTGTCCACTAGAGGGCAAATAAATGCATTTAAATGCAGTATTTTTTGTGTCCACTAGAGGGCAAATAAATGCATTTATAGCAGTTTGCTTTGTGTCCACTAGAGGGCAAATAAATGCATTTAAATGCAGTATTTTTTGTGTCCACTAGAGGGCAAATAAACAATTTTAATGCAGTATTTTTTGTGTCCACTAGAGGGGAAATAAATGCATTTAAATGCATGTAAATGCAGCAACGTATGTGTCCACTAGAGGGCAAATAAATGAATTTAAATGCATTTAAATGCAGTAACGTATGTGTCCACTAGAGGGCAAATAAATGCATTTAAATGCAGTAACGTATGTGTCCACTAGAGGGCAAATAAATGCATTTAAATGCAGTATTTTTTGTGTCCACTAGAGGGCAAATAAATGCATTTACATACAGTAATTTTTGTGTCCACTAGAGGGCAAATAAATGCATTTAAATGCATTAATTTATGTGTCCACTAGAGGGCAAATAAATGCCTTCAAAGGCAGTAACTTTTGTGTCCACTAGTGGGCAAATAAATACAATTTAAATGCAGTAATTCATATGTCCACTAGAGGGCAAATAAATGCATTTAAATGCAGTTTCCTTTGTGTCCACTAGAGGGCAAATAAATGCATTTAAATGCAGTTTCCTTTGTGTCCACTAGAGGGCAAATAAATGCCTTCAAAGGCAGTAACTTTTGTGTCCACTAGTGGGCAAATAAATGCATTTAAATGCAGTAATTTGTGTCTACTAGAGGGCAAATAAATGCATTTAAATGCAGTATTTTTTGTGTCCACTAGAGGGCAAATAAATCAATTTAAATGCAGTAACGTATGTGTCCACTAGAGGGCAAATAAATGCATTTAAATGCAGTAACTTTTGTGTCCACTAGAGGGCAAATAAATGCATTTAAATGCAGTTTCCTTTGTGTCCACTAGAGGGCAAATAAATGCATTTAAATGCAGTATTTTTTGTGTCCACCAGAGGGCAAATAAATGCATTTATATGCAGTTTGCATTGTGTCCACTAGAGGGCAAATAAATGCATTTAAATGCATTTAAATGCAGTAACGTATGTGTCCACTAGAGGGCAAATAAATGCATTTAAATGCAGTTTCCTTTGTGTCCACTAGAGGGCAAATAAATGCATTTAAATGCAGTAACTTATGTGTCCACTAGAGGGCAAAAAAATGCATTCATATGCAGTTTGCTTTGTGTCCACTAGAGGGCAAATAAATGCAATTAAATGCATTTAAATGCAGTAACGTATGTGTCCACTAGAGGGCAAATAAATGCATTTAAATGCAGTAACTTATGTGTCCACTAGAGGGCAAATAAATGCATTTAAATGCAGTTTCCTTTGTGTCCACTAGAGGGCAAATAAATGCATTTAAATGCAGTATTTTTTGTGTCCACTAGAGGGCAAATAAATGCATTTAAATGCAGTAACTTATGTGTCCACTAGAGGGCAAAAAAATGCATTTATATGCAGTTTGCTTTGTGTCCACTAGAGGGCAAATAAATGCATTTAAATGCAGTAATTTTTGTGTCCACTAGAGGGCAAATAAATGCATTTAAATGCAGTATTTTTTGTGTCCACTAGAGGGCAAATAAATGCATTTAAATGCAGTAACGTATGTGTCCACTAGAGGGCAAATAAATGCATTTAAATGCATTAATTTATGTGTCCACTAGAGGGCAAATAAATGCATTTAAATGCAGTTTCCTTTGTGTCCACTAGAGGGCAAATAAATGCATTTAAATGCAGTATTTTTTGTGTCCACTAGAGGGCAAATAAATGCATTTACATACAGTAATTTTTGTGTCCACTAGAGGGCAAATAAATGCATTTAAATGCAGTAACGTATGTGTCCACTAGAGGGCAAATAAATGCATTTAAATGCAGTATTTTTTGTGTCCACTAGAGGGCAAAAAAATGCATTTATATGCAGTTTGCTTTGTGTCCACTAGAGGGCAAATAAATGCATTTAAATGCAGTAATTTTTGTGTCCACTAGAGGTGAAATAAATGCATTTAAATGCAGTTTCCTTTGTGTCCACTAGAGGGCAAATAAATGCATTTAAATGCAGTAATTAATGTGTCCACTAGAGGGAAAATCAATATATTTAAATGCAGTAATTTATATGTCCACTAGAGGGCAAATACATAATTTTAATGCAGTAACTTTTGTGTCCACTAGAGGGCAAATAAATGCATTTAAATGCAGTAATTTGTGTGTCCACTAGAGGGGAAATAAATGCATTTAAATGCAGTTTCCTTTGTGTCCACTAGAGGGCAAATAAATGCATTTAAATGCAGTATTTTTTGTGTCCACTAGAGGGCAAATAAATGCATTTAAATGCAGTATTTTTTGTGTCCACTAGAGGGCAAATAAATGCATTTATATGCAGTATTTTTTGTGTCCACTAGAGGGCAAATAAATGCATTTATATGCAGTTTGCTTTGTGTCCACTAGAGGGCAAATAAATGCATTTAAATGCAGTATTTTTTGTGTCCACTAGAGGGCAAATAAATGCATTTATATGCAGTTTGCTTTGTGTCCACTAGAGGGCAAATAAATGCATTTAAATGCAGTATTTTTTGTGTCCACTAGAGGGCAAATAAACAATTTTAATGCAGTATTTTTTGTGTCCACTAGAGGGCAAATAAATGCATTTATATGCAGTTTGCTTTGTGTCCACTAGAGGGCAAATAAATGCATTTAAATGCAGTATTTTTTGTGTCCACTAGAGGGCAAATAAATGCATTTATATGCAGTTTGCTTTGTGTCCACTAGAGGGCAAATAAATGCATTTAAATGCAGTATTTTTTGTGTCCACTAGAGGGCAAATAAATGCATTTATATGCAGTTTGCTTTGTGTCCACTAGAGGGCAAATAAATGCATTTAAATGCAGTATTTTTTGTGTCCACTAGAGGGCAAATAAACAATTTTAATGCAGTATTTTTTGTGTCCACTAGAGGGGAAATAAATGCATTTAAATGCATGTAAATGCAGCAACGTATGTGTCCACTAGAGGGCAAATAAATGCATTTAAATGCATTTAAATGCAGTAACGTATGTGTCCACTAGAGGGCAAATAAATGCATTTAAATGCAGTTTCCTTTGTGTCCACTAGAGGGCAAATAAATGCATTTAAATGCAGTATTTTTTGTGTCCACTAGAGGGCAAATAAATGCATTTACATACAGTAATTTTTGTGTCCACTAGAGGGCAAATAAATGCATTTAAATGCATTAATTTATGTGTCCACTAGAGGGCAAATAAATGCCTTCAAAGGCAGTAACTTTTGTGTCCACTAGTGGGCAAATAAATACAATTTAAATGCAGTAATTCATATGTCCACTAGAGGGCAAATAAATGCATTTAAATGCAGTTTCCTTTGTGTCCACTAGAGGACAAATAAATGCATTTACATACAGTAATTTTTGTGTCCACTAGAGGGCAAATAAATGCATTTAAATGCATTAATTTATGTGTCCACTAGAGGGCAAATAAATGCCTTCAAAGGCAGTAACTTTTGTGTCCACTAGTGGGCAAATAAATACAATTTAAATGCAGTAATTCATATGTCCACTAGAGGGCAAATAAATGCATTTAAATGCAGTTTCCTTTGTGTCCACTAGAGGACAAATAAATGCATTTACATACAGTAATTTTTGTGTCCACTAGAGGGCAAATAAATGCATTTAAATGCAGTAACTTATGTGTCCACTAGAGGGCAAATAAATGCATTTAAATGCAGTTTCCTTTGTGTCCACTAGAGGGCAAATAAATGCATTTAAATGCAGTATTTTTTGTGTCCACTAGAGGGCAAATAAATGCATTTAAATGCAGTAACTTATGTGTCCACTAGAGGGCAAAAAAATGCATTTATATGCAGTTTGCTTTGTGTCCACTAGAGGGCAAATAAATGCATTTAAATGCAGTAATTTTTGTGTCCACTAGAGGGCAAATAAATGCATTTAAATGCAGTATTTTTTGTGTCCACTAGAGGGCAAATAAATGCATTTACATACAGTAATTTTTGTGTCCACTAGAGGGCAAATAAATGCATTTAAATGCATTAATTTATGTGTCCACTAGAGGGCAAATAAATGCATTTAAATGCAGTTTCCTTTGTGTCCACTAGAGGGCAAATAAATGCATTTAAATGCAGTATTTTTTGTGTCCACTAGAGGGCAAATAAATGCATTTACATACAGTAATTTTTGTGTCCACTAGAGGGCAAATAAATGCATTTAAATGCAGTAACGTATGTGTCCACTAGAGGGCAAATAAATGCATTTAAATGCAGTATTTTTTGTGTCCACTAGAGGGCAAAAAAATGCATTTATATGCAGTTTGCTTTGTGTCCACTAGAGGGCAAATAAATGCATTTAAATGCAGTAATTTTTGTGTCCACTAGAGGTGAAATAAATGCATTTAAATGCAGTTTCCTTTGTGTCCACTAGAGGGCAAATAAATGCATTTAAATGCAGTAATTAATGTGTCCACTAGAGGGAAAATCAATATATTTAAATGCAGTAATTTATATGTCCACTAGAGGGCAAATACATAATTTTAATGCAGTTTCCTTTGTGTCCACTAGAGGGCAAATAAATGCATTTAAATGCAGTATTTTTTGTGTCCACTAGAGGGCAAATAAATGCATTTAAATGCAGTATTTTTTGTGTCCACTAGAGGGCAAATAAATGCATTTATATGCAGTATTTTTTGTGTCCACTAGAGGGCAAATAAATGCATTTATATGCAGTTTGCTTTGTGTCCACTAGAGGGCAAATAAATGCATTTAAATGCAGTATTTTTTGTGTCCACTAGAGGGCAAATAAATGCATTTATATGCAGTTTGCTTTGTGTCCACTAGAGGGCAAATAAATGCATTTAAATGCAGTATTTTTTGTGTCCACTAGAGGGCAAATAAACAATTTTAATGCAGTATTTTTTGTGTCCACTAGAGGGCAAATAAATGCATTTATATGCAGTTTGCTTTGTGTCCACTAGAGGGCAAATAAATGCATTTAAATGCAGTATTTTTTGTGTCCACTAGAGGGCAAATAAATGCATTTATATGCAGTTTGCTTTGTGTCCACTAGAGGGCAAATAAATGCATTTAAATGCAGTATTTTTTGTGTCCACTAGAGGGCAAATAAATGCATTTATATGCAGTTTGCTTTGTGTCCACTAGAGGGCAAATAAATGCATTTAAATGCAGTATTTTTTGTGTCCACTAGAGGGCAAATAAACAATTTTAATGCAGTATTTTTTGTGTCCACTAGAGGGGAAATAAATGCATTTAAATGCATGTAAATGCAGCAACGTATGTGTCCACTAGAGGGCAAATAAATGCATTTAAATGCATTTAAATGCAGTAACGTATGTGTCCACTAGAGGGCAAATAAATGCATTTAAATGCAGTTTCCTTTGTGTCCACTAGAGGGCAAATAAATGCATTTAAATGCAGTATTTTTTGTGTCCACTAGAGGGCAAATAAATGCATTTACATACAGTAATTTTTGTGTCCACTAGAGGGCAAATAAATGCATTTAAATGCATTAATTTATGTGTCCACTAGAGGGCAAATAAATGCCTTCAAAGGCAGTAACTTTTGTGTCCACTAGTGGGCAAATAAATACAATTTAAATGCAGTAATTCATATGTCCACTAGAGGGCAAATAAATGCATTTAAATGCAGTTTCCTTTGTGTCCACTAGAGGACAAATAAATGCATTTACATACAGTAATTTTTGTGTCCACTAGAGGGCAAATAAATGCATTTAAATGCATTAATTTATGTGTCCACTAGAGGGCAAATAAATGCCTTCAAAGGCAGTAACTTTTGTGTCCACTAGTGGGCAAATAAATGCATTTAAATGCAGTAATTTGTGTCTACTAGAGGGCAAATAAATGCATTTAAATGCAGTATTTTTTGTGTCCACTAGAGGGCAAATAAATCAATTTAAATGCAGTAACGTATGTGTCCACTAGAGGGCAAATAAATGCATTTAAATGCAGTAACTTTTGTGTCCACTAGAGGGCAAATAAATGCATTTAAATGCAGTTTCCTTTGTGTCCACTAGAGGGCAAATAAATGCATTTAAATGCAGTATTTTTTGTGTCCACCAGAGGGCAAATAAATGCATTTATATGCAGTTTGCATTGTGTCCACTAGAGGGCAAATAAATGCATTTAAATGCATTTAAATGCAGTAACGTATGTGTCCACTAGAGGGCAAATAAATGCATTTAAATGCAGTTTCCTTTGTGTCCACTAGAGGGCAAATAAATGCATTTAAATGCAGTATTTTTTGTGTCCACTAGAGGGCAAATAAATGCATTTAAATGCAGTATTTTTTGTGTCCACTAGAGGGCAAATAAATGCATTTACATACAGTAATTTTTGTGTCCACTATAGGGACAATAAATGCATTTAAATGCAGTTTCCTTTGTGTCCACTAGAGGGCAAATAAATGCATTTAAATGCAGTATTTTTTGTGTCCACTAGAGGGCAAATAAATGCATTTACATACAGTAATTTTTGTGTCCACTATAGGGACAATAAATGCATTTAAATGCATTAATTTATGTGTCCACTAGAGGGGAAATAAATGCATTTAAATGCAGTAATTCATATGTCCACTAGAGGGCAAATAAATGCATTTAAATGCAGTTTCCTTTGTGTCCACTAGAGGGCAAATACATAATTTTAATGCAGTAACTTTTGTGTCCACTAGAGGGCAAATAAATGCATTTAAATGCAGTAATTTGTGTCTACTAGAGGGCAAATAAATGCATTTAAATGCATTTAAATGCAGTAACGTATGTGTCCACTAGAGGGCAAATAAATGCATTTAAATGCAGTTTCCTTTGTGTCCACTAGAGGGCAAATAAATGCATTTAAATGCATTAATTTATGTGTCCACTAGAGGGCAAATAAATGCCTTCAAAGGCAGTAACTTTTGTGTCCACTAGTGGGCAAATAAATACAATTTAAATGCAGTAATTCATATGTCCACTAGAGGGCAAATAAATGCATTTAAATGCAGTTTCCTTTGTGTGTCCACTAGAGGGCAAATACATAATTTTAATGCAGTAACTTTTGTGTCCACTAGAGGGCAAATAAATGCATTTAAATGCAGTAATTTGTGTCTAATAGAGGGCAAATAAATGCATTTAAATGCAGTATTTTTTGTGTCCACTAGAGGGCAAATAAATCAATTTAAATGCAGTAACGTATGTGTCCACTAGAGGGCAAATAAATGCATTTAAATGCAGTAACTTTTGTGTCCACTAGAGGGCAAATAAATGCATTTAAATGCAGTTTCCTTTGTGTCCACTAGAGGGCAAATACATAATTTTAATGCAGTAACTTTTGTGTCCACTAGAGGGCAAATAAATGCATTTAAATGCAGTAATTTGTGTCTACTAGAGGGCAAATAAATGCATTTAAATGCATTTAAATGCAGTAACGTATGTGTCCACTAGAGGGCAAATAAATGCATTTAAATGCAGTTTCCTTTGTGTCCACTAGAGGGCAAATAAATGCATTTAAATGCATTAATTTATGTGTCCACTAGAGGGCAAATAAATGCCTTCAAAGGCAGTAACTTTTGTGTCCACTAGTGGGCAAATAAATACAATTTAAATGCAGTAATTCATATGTCCACTAGAGGGCAAATAAATGCATTTAAATGCAGTTTCCTTTGTGTCCACTAGAGGGCAAATATATCATTTTAATGCAGTAACTTTTGTGTCCACTAGAGGGCAAATAAATGCATTTAAATGCAGTAATTTGTGTCTAATAGAGGGCAAATAAATGCATTTAAATGCAGTATTTTTTGTGTCCACTAGAGCGCAAATAAATCAATTTAAATGCAGTAACGTATGTGTCCACTAGAGGGCAAATAAATGCATTTAAATGCAGTAACTTTTGTGTCCACTAGAGGGCAAATAAATGCATTTAAATGCAGTTTCCTTTGTGTCCACTAGAGGGCAAATAAATGCATTTAAATGCAGTATTTTTTGTGTCCACCAGAGGGCAAATAAATGCATTTATATGCAGTTTGCATTGTGTCCACTAGAGGGCAAATAAATGCATTTAAATGCATTTAAATGCAGTAACGTATGTGTCCACTAGAGGGCAAATAAATGCATTTAAATGCAGTTTCCTTTGTGTCCACTAGAGCAGGGGTTCTTAACCTTTCTGACCTTGGGGCCCAATTTTTTCAGTACAGAGTGGCCCGGGGCCCATTAAATATTAAAATTGTATAGCAGGGGTATTCAACTAAAACTTTAAGAGGTCCATTTAGAGAAGATTTACTCAAGCGAAGGTCCAGAACATCATTATATATATATATATATATATATATATATATATATATATATATATATATATATATATATTATGTGTGTGTATATATTCAAGTAGCCTCATAGTTGTATCAACATCTGCATCTGACTGTTATATTAAAAAAGTACATTTCAAAAATATTTGCCACTTAACACGTGTAACTTGAATTACACATATTTTTTTCTCTTAAAAATAAAATTGATTTTATTTTATTTTTCAAATGCTATCTTATTTTATTTCTCTACCAGCAGTTTGTATTTCCCCTTTTCTTTTTTAATTGTCTCAACACATTTTTATACTAAATTAATATAAACACATCTTAACAATTGAACAGTTTTGCAGTTTCTCTTTCTTCCCCTCTCATCTTATGCCCCCACTTTCTGTTGTTCAGTGAGATAACTGAGCTTTCTCCTGTCAGGACTTTAAATCTGGGCTGGATGGTGTCAGGTTCTCATGTGAAGGTGTTGCTGGTGAACCTGGAACGATATTTAGTTTTAATTATGTTCATTGTGGAGAAAGCTGCCTCACAGCTGTATCTGGACTCAAACATGGGTGTTTTAAGATTTATTTTATTTAAGATATTAAATTAATCAGTTGTCAGGACTCAGCGTGTCGGGCTTCATCCGAGCCCGCAGCTCTCCGCGCTGCAGCCCAGTCACTTTCCGATGCTTTTGCAACAACAGTCCAGTCCAGCAGACACTTCAGCCCACGCATCTACCATCCTTCAGCAGTAACGACGGAACCCGCCGCCGCCCGAGCGGCAGCGGGCTCCGCGGCCGCGGGGACGCGTCGGCTCCCGCTCAGTCGGGCGGCTCCTCCGGCTCTCCGGCCCGCCTCTGCGGGGCAGCTCCCCCGGGAGTCTCGTCTCCTTCTCGGCAGCGAGCCCCACGGAGCCGCCGCCGGGCAATCACTGGCAAATCACGCCCCCCTTCCCCCTTCTCATGGTGGCTTCAATTACGTCCGCCTTAAACCTGAATTATGGTTCCGCGTAAATCGACGCAGACCCTACGCCGTAGGATCCCTGATCCTGGCGGATCTAAACCTACTCTGTGCAAAATAAAGGATTTTTTTCTGTAAAAACACACCATTTCTCTTACTAGTACACGTACAGCTAGCTGAGTGTCTTCTCCTCATTTGGTCGGGAGTTGCTATGCAGTCCCGCGGCCCCCGCGGCCCACACTTACAAAACTGAAATTTTTTTTGCGGCCCACTAGATGGCGCTCGCGGCCCAACATTGGGCCGCGGCCCTATGGTTAAGAATCACTGCACTAGAGGGCAAATAAATGCATTTAAATGCAGTAATCTTTGTGTCCACTAGAGGGCAAATAAATGCATTTAAATGCATTAATTCATGTGTCCACTAGAGGGCAAATAAATGCATTTAAATGCAGTTTCCTTTGTGTCCACTAGAGGGCAAATAAATGCATTTAAATGCAGTATTTTTTGTGTCCACTAGAGGGCAAATAAATGCATTTACATACAGTAATTTTTGTGTCCACTAGAGGGCAAATAAATGCATTTAAATGCATTTAAATGCAGTAACGTATGTGTCCACTAGAGGGCAAATAAATGCATTTAAATGCAGTAACTTTTGTGTCCACTAGAGGGCAAATAAATGCATTTAAATGCAGTATTTTTTGTGTCCATTAGAGGGAAAATAAATCAATTTAAATGCAGTAACGTATGTGTCCACTAGAGGGCAAATAAATGCATTTAAATGCAGTAACTTTTGTGTCCACTAGAGGGCAAATAAATGCATTTAAATGCAGTATTTTTTGTGTCCACTAGAGGGCAAATAAATGCATTTATATGCAGTTTGCTTTGTGTCCACTAGAGGGCAAATAAATGCATTTAAATGCAGTATTTTTTGTGTCCACTAGAGGGCAAATAAATAATTTTAATGCAGTACTTTTTGTGTCCACTAGAGGGGAAATAAATGCATTTAAATGCATGTAAATGCAGTAACGTATGTGTCCTCTAGAGGGCAAATAAATGCATTTAAATGCATTTAAATGCAGTAACGTATGTGTCCACTAGAGGGCAAATAAATGCATTTAAATGCAGTTTCCTTTGTGTCCACTAGAGGGCAATTAAATGCATTTAAATGCAGTATTTTTTGTGTCCAATAGAGGGCAAATAAATGCATTTAAATGCAGTAATCTTTGTGTCCACTAGAGGGCAAATAAATGCATTTAAATGCATTAATTCATATGTCCAATAGAGGGCAAATAAATGCATTTAAATGCAGTTTCCTTTGTGTCCACTAGAGGGCAAATAAATGCATTTAAATGCAGTATTTTTTGTGTCCACTAGAGGGCAAATAAATCAATTTAAATGCAGTAACGTATGTGTCCACTAGAGTGCAAATAAATGCATGTAAATGCAGTAACTTTTGTGTCCACTAGAGGGCAAATAAAGGCATTTAAATGCAGTAACTTTTGTGTCCACTAGAGGGCAAATAAAGGCATTTAAATGCATTAATTTATGTGTCCACTAGAGGGCAAATAAATGCATTTAAATGCAGTTTCCTTTGTGTCCACTAGAGGGCAAATAAATGCATTTAAATGCATTAATTCATGTGTCCACTAGAGGGCAAATAAATGCATTTATATGCAGTTTGCTTTGTGTCCACTAGAGGGCAAATAAATGCATTTAAATGCATTATTTTTTGTGTCCACTAGAGTGCAAATAAATAATTTTAATGCAGTACTTTTTGTGTCCACTAGAGGGGAAATAAATGCATTTAAATGCATGTAAATGCAGTAACGTATGTGTCCACTAGAGGGCAAATAAATGCATTTAAATGCATTTAAATGCAGTAACGTATGTGTCCACTAGAGGGCAAATAAATGCATTTATATGCAGGTTGCTTTGTGTCCACTAGAGGGCAAATAAATGCATTTAAATGCATTATTTTTTGTGTCCACTAGAGGGCAAATAAATAATTTTAATGCAGTACTTTTTGTGTCCACTAGAGGGGAAATAAATGCATTTAAATGCATGTAAATGCAGTAACGTATGTGTCCACTAGAGGGCAAATAAATGCATTTAAATGCATTTAAATGCAGTAACGTATGTGTCCACTAGAGGGAAAATAAATGCATTTAAATGCAGTTTCTTTTGTGTCCACTAGAGGGCAAATAAATGCATTTAAATGCAGTATTTTTTGTGTCCACTAGAGGGCAAATAAATGCATTTAAATGCAGTCATCTTTGTGTCCACTAGAGGGCAAATAAATGCATTTAAATGCATTAATTCATGTGTCCACTAGAGGGCAAATAAATGCATTTAAATGCAGTTTCCTTTGTGACCACTAGAGGGCAAATAAATGCATTTAAATGCAGTATTTTTTGTGTCCACTAGAGGGCAAATAAATGCATTTACATACAGTAATTTTTGTGTCCACTAGAGGGCAAATAAATGCATTTAAATGCAGTAACGTATGTGTCCACTAGAGGGAAAATAAATGCATTTAAATGAATTAATTTATGTGTCAACTAGAGGGCAAAGAAATGCATTTATATGCAGTTTCCTTTGTGTCCACTAGAGGGCAAATAAATCAATTTAAATGCAGTAACGTATGTGTCCACTAGAGGGCAAATAAATGCATTTAAATGCAGTATTTTTTGTGTCCACTAGAGGGCAAATAAATCAATTTAAATGCAGTAACGTATGTGTCCACTAGAGGGCAAATAAATGCATTTAAATGCAGTAACTTTTGTGTCCACTAGAGGGCAAATAAATGCATTTAAATGCATTAATTTATGTGTCAACTAGAGGGCAAATAAATGCATTTAAATGCAGTATTTTTTGTGACCACTAGAGGGCAAATAAATGCATTTAAATGCAGTAACTTTTGTGTCCACTAGAGGGCAAATAAATGCATTTAAATGCATTAATTTATGTGTCAACTAGAGGGCAAATAAATGCATTTAAATGCAGTTTCCTTTGTGTCCACTAGAGGGCAAATAAATGCAGTTAAATGCAGTATTTTTTGTGTCCACTAGAGAGCAAATAAATGCATTTAAATGCAGTATTTTTTGTGTCCACTAGAGGGCAAATAAATAATTTTAATGCAGTACTTTTTGTGTCCACTAGAGGGGAAATAAATGCATTTAAATGCATGTAAATGCAGTAACGTATGTGTCCACTAGAGGGCAAATAAATGCATTTAAATGCATTTAAAGGCAGTAACGTATGTGTCCACTAGAGGGCAAATAAATGCATTTAAATGCAGTATTTTTTGTGTCCATTAGAGGGCAAATAAATGCATTTAAATGCAGTAATTTTTGTGTCCACTAGAGGGCAAATAAATGCATTTAAATGCATTAATTCATGTGTCCACTAGAGGGCAAATAAATGCATTTAAATGCAGTTTCCTTTGTGTCCACTAGAGGGCAAATAAATGCATTTAAATGCAGTATTTTTTGTGTCCACTAGAGGGCAAATAAATGCATTTACATACAGTAATTTTTGTGTCCACTAGAGGGCAAATAAATGCATTTAAATGCAGTTTCCTTTGTGTCCACTAGAGGGCAAATAAATGCATTTACATACAGTAATTTTTGTGTCCACTAGAGGGCAAATAAATGCATTTAAATGCAGTTTCCTTTGTGTCCACTAGAGGGCAAATAAATGCATTTAAATGCAGTATTTTTTGTGTCCACTAGAGGGCAAATAAATGGATTTACATACAGTAATTTTTGTGTCCACTAGAGGGCAAATAAATGCATTTAAATGCAGTATTTTTTGTGTCCACTAGAGGGCAAATAAATCCATTTAAATGCAGTAACGTATGTGTCCACTAGAGGGCAAATAAATGCATTTAAATGCAGTTTCCTTTGTGTCCACTAGAGGGCAAATAAATGCATTTAAATGCAGTAATCTTTGTGTCCACTAGAGGGCAAATAAATGCATTTAAATGCATTAATTCATGTGTCCACTAGAGGGCAAATAAATGCATTTAAATGCAGTTTCCTTTGTGTCCACTAGAGGGCAAATAAATGCATTTAAATGCAGTATTTTTGTGTCCACTAGAGGGCAAATAAATGCATTTACATACAGTAATTTTTGTGTCCACTAGAGGGCAAATAAATGCATTTAAATGCATTAATTTATGTGTCCACTAGAGGGGAAATAAATGCATTTAAATGCAGTTTCCTTTGTGTCCACTAGAGGGCAAATACATAATTTTAATGCAGTAACTTTTGTGTCCACTAGAGGGCAAATAAATGCATTTAAATGCATTAATTTGTGTCTACTAGAGGGCAAATAAATGCATTTAAATGCAGTATTTTTTGTGTCCACTAGAGGGCAAATAAATCAATTTAAATGCAGTAACGTATGTGTCCACTAGAGGGCAAATAAATGCATTTAAATGCAGTAACTTCTGTGTCCACTAGAGGGCAAATAAATGCATTTAAATGCAGTTTCCTTTGTGTCCACTAGAGGGCAAATAAATGCATTTAAATGCAGTATTTTTTGTGTCCACCAGAGGGCAAATAAATGCATTTATATGCAGTTTGCATTGTGTCCACTAGAGGGCAAATAAATGCATTTAAATGCATTTAAATGCAGTAACGTATGTGTCCACTAGAGGGCAAATAAATGCATTTAAATGCAGTTTCCTTTGTGTCCACTAGAGGGCAAATAAATGCATTTAAATGCAGTATTTTTTGTGTCCACTAGAGGGCAAATAAATGCATTTAAATGCAGTAATCTTTGTGTCCACTAGAGGGCAAATAAATGCATTTAAATGCATTAATTCATGTGTCCACTAGAGGGCAAATAAATGCATTTAAATGCAGTTTCCTTTGTGTCCACTAGAGGGCAAATAAATGCATTTAAATGCAGTATTTTTTGTGTCCACTAGAGGGTAAATAAATGCATTTACATACAGTAATTTTTGTGTCCACTAGAGGGCAAATAAATGCATTTAAATGCATTAATTTATGTGTCCACTAGAGGGCAAATAAATGCATTTACATACAGTAATATTTGTGTCCACTAGAGGGCAAATAAATGCATTTAAATGCAGTATTTTTTGTGTCCACTAGAGGGCAAATAAATCCATTTAAATGCAGTAAGGTATGTGTCCACTAGAGGGCAAATAAATGCATTTAAATGCAGTAACGTATGTGTCCACTAGAGGGCAAATAAATGCATTTAAATGCAGTTTCCTTTGTGTCCACTAGAGGGCAAATAAATGCATTTAAATGCAGTAATCTTTGTGTCCACTAGAGGGCAAATAAATGCATTTAAATGCATTAATTCATGTGTCCACTAGAGGGCAAATAAATGCATTTAAATGCAGTTTCCTTTGTGTCCACTAGAGGGCAAATAAATGCATTTAAATGCAGTATTTTTTGTGTCCACTAGAGGGCAAATAAATGCATTTACATACAGTAATTTTTGTGTCCACTAGAGGGCAAATAAATGCATTTAAATGCATTAATTTATGTGTCCACTAGAGGGGAAATAAATGCATTTAAATGCAGTTTCCTTTGTGTCCACTAGAGGGCAAATACATAATTTTAATGCAGTAACTTTTGTGTCCACTAGAGGGCAAATAAATGCATTTAAATGCAGTAATTTGTGTCTACTAGAGGGCAAATAAATGCATTTAAATGCAGTATTTTTTGTGTCCACTAGAGGGCAAATAAATCAATTTAAATGCAGTAACGTATGTGTCCACTAGAGGGCAAATAAATGCATTTAAATGCAGTAACTTCTGTGTCCACTAGAGGGCAAATAAATGCATTTAAATGCAGTTTCCTTTGTGTCCACTAGAGGGCAAATAAATGCATTTAAATGCAGTATTTTTTGTGTCCACCAGAGGGCAAATAAATGCATTTATATGCAGTTTGCATTGTGTCCACTAGAGGGCAAATAAATGCATTTAAATGCATTTAAATGCAGTAACGTATGTGTCCACTAGAGGGCAAATAAATGCATTTAAATGCAGTTTCCTTTGTGTCCACTAGAGGGCAAATAAATGCATTTAAATGCAGTATTTTTTGTGTCCACTAGAGGGCAAATAAATGCATTTAAATGCAGTAATCTTTGTGTCCACTAGAGGGCAAATAAATGCATTTAAATGCATTAATTCATGTGTCCACTAGAGGGCAAATAAATGCATTTAAATGCAGTTTCCTTTGTGTCCACTAGAGGGCAAATAAATGCATTTAAATGCAGTATTTTTTGTGTCCACTAGAGGGTAAATAAATGCATTTACATACAGTAATTTTTGTGTCCACTAGAGGGCAAATAAATGCATTTAAATGCATTAATTTATGTGTCCACTAGAGGGCAAATAAATGCATTTACATACAGTAATTTTTGTGTCCACTAGAGGGCAAATAAATGCATTTAAATGCAGTATTTTTTGTGTCCACTAGAGGGCAAATAAATCCATTTAAATGCAGTAAGGTATGTGTCCACTAGAGGGCAAATAAATGCATTTAAATGCAGTAACGTATGTGTCCACTAGAGGGCAAATAAATGCATTTAAATGCAGTTTCCTTTGTGTCCACTAGAGGGCAAATAAATGCATTTAAATGCAGTAATCTTTGTGTCCACTAGAGGGCAAATAAATGCATTTAAATGCATTAATTCATGTGTCCACTAGAGGGCAAATAAATGCATTTAAATGCAGTTTCCTTTGTGTCCACTAGAGGGCAAATAAATGCATTTAAATGCAGTATTTTTTGTGTCCACTAGAGGGCAAATAAATGCATTTACATACAGTAATTTTTGTGTCCACTAGAGGGCAAATAAATGCATTTAAATGCATTAATTTATGTGTCCACTAGAGGGGAAATAAATGCATTTAAATGCAGTTTCCTTTGTGTCCACTAGAGGGCAAATACATAATTTTAATGCAGTAACTTTTGTGTCCACTAGAGGGCAAATAAATGCATTTAAATGCAGTAATTTGTGTCTACTAGAGGGCAAATAAATGCATTTAAATGCAGTATTTTTTGTGTCCACTAGAGGGCAAATAAATCAATTTAAATGCAGTAACGTATGTGTCCACTAGAGGGCAAATAAATGCATTTAAATGCAGTAACTTCTGTGTCCACTAGAGGGCAAATAAATGCATTTAAATGCAGTTTCCTTTGTGTCCACTAGAGGGCAAATAAATGCATTTAAATGCAGTATTTTTTGTGTCCACCAGAGGGCAAATAAATGCATTTATATGCAGTTTGCATTGTGTCCACTAGAGGGCAAATAAATGCATTTAAATGCATTTAAATGCAGTAACGTATGTGTCCACTAGAGGGCAAATAAATGCATTTAAATGCAGTTTCCTTTGTGTCCACTAGAGGGCAAATAAATGCATTTAAATGCAGTATTTTTTGTGTCCACTAGAGGGCAAATAAATGCATTTAAATGCATTAATTCATGTGTCCACTAGAGGGCAAATAAATGCATTTAAATGCAGTTTCCTTTGTGTCCACTAGAGGGCAAATTAATGCATTTAAATGCAGTATTTTTTGTGTCCACTAGAGGGTAAATAAATGCATTTACATACAGTAATTTTTGTGTCCACTAGAGGGCAAATAAATGCATTTAAATGCATTAATTTATGTGTCCACTAGAGGGCAAATAAATGCATTTATATGCAGTATTTTTTGTGTCCATTAGAGGGCAAATAAATGCATTTATATGCAGTTTGCTTTGTGTCCACTAGAGGGCAAATAAATGCATTTAAATGCAGTATTTTTTGTGTCCACTAGAGGGCAAATAAATAATTTTATATGCAGTTTGCTTTGTGTCCACTAGAGGGCAAATAAATGCATTTAAATGCATTATTTTTTGTGTCCACTAGAGGGCAAATAAATAATTTTAATGCAGTACTTTTTGTGTCCACTAGAGGGGAAATAAATGCATTTAAATGCATGTAAATGCAGTAACGTATGTGTCCACTAGAGGGCAAATAAATGCATTTAAATGCATTTAAATGCAGTAACGTATGTGTCCACTAGAGGGCAAATAAATGCATTTAAATGCAGTTTCTTTTGTGTCCACTAGAGGGCAAATAAATGCATTTAAATGCAGTATTTTTTGTGTCCACTAGAGGGCAAATAAATGCATTTAAATGCAGTAATCTTTGTGTCCACTAGAGGGCAAATAAATGCATTTAAATGCATTCATTCATGTGTCCACTAGAGGGCAAATAAATGCATTTAAATGCAGTTTCCTTTGTGACCACTAGAGGGCAAATAAATGCATTTAAATGCAGTATTTTTTGTGTCCACTAGAGGGCAAATAAATGCATTTACATACAGTAATTTTTGTGTCCACTAGAGGGCAAATAAATGCATTTAAATGCAGTTTCCTTTGTGTCCACTAGAGGGCAAATAAATGCATTTACATACAGTAATTTTTGTGTCCACTAGAGGGCAAATAAATGCATTTAAATGCAGTTTCCTTTGTGTCCACTAGAGGGCAAATAAATGCATTTAAATGCAGTATTTTTTGTGTCCACTAGAGGGCAAATAAATGCATTTACATACAGTAATTTTTGTGTCCACTAGAGGGCAAATAAATGCATTTAAATGCAGTATTTTTTGTGTCCACTAGAGGGCAAATAAATCCATTTAAATGCAGTAAGGTATGTGTCCACTAGAGGGCAAATAAATGCATTTAAATGCAGTAACGTATGTGTCCACTAGAGGGCAAATAAATGCATTTAAATGCAGTATTTTTTGTGTCCACTAGAGGGCAAATAAATGCATTTACATACAGTAATTTTTGTGTCCACTAGAGGGCAAATAAATGCATTTAAATGCATTAATTTATGTGTCCACTAGAGGGGAAATAAATGCATTTAAATGCAGTTTCCTTTGTGTCCACTAGAGGGCAAATAAATGCATTTAAATGCATTAATTTATGTGTCCACTAGGTGGCAAATAAATGCCTTCAAAGGCAGTAACTTTTGTGTCCACTAGTGGGCAAATAAATACAATTTAAATGCAGTAATTCATATGTCCACTAGAGGGCAAATAAATGCATTTAAATGCAGTTTCCTTTGTGTCCACTAGAGGGCAAATACATAATTTTAATGCAGTAACTTTTGTGTCCACTAGAGGGCAAATAAATGCATTTAAATGCAGTAACTTTTGTGTCCACTAGAGGGCAAATAAATGCATTTAAATGCAGTTTCCTTTGTGTCCACTAGAGGGCAAATAAATGCATTTAAATGCAGTATTTTTTGTGTCCACCAGAGGGCAAATAAATGCATTTATATGCAGTTTGCATTGTGTCCACTAGAGGGCAAATAAATGCATTTAAATGCATTTAAATGCAGTAACGTATGTGTCCACTAGAGGGCAAATAAATGCATTTAAATGCAGTTTCCTTTGTGTCCACTAGAGGGCAAATAAATGCATTTAAATGCAGTATTTTTTGTGTCCACTAGAGGGCAAATAAATGCATTTAAATGCAGTAATCTTTGTGTCCACTAGAGGGCAAATAAATGCATTTAAATGCATTAATTCATGTGTCCACTAGAGGGCAAATAAATGCATTTAAATGCAGTTTCCTTTGTGTCCACTAGAGGGCAAATAAATGCATTTAAATGCATTAATTTATGTGTCCACTAGAGGGGAAATAAATGCATTTAAATGCAGTTTCCTTTGTGTCCACTAGAGGGCAAATAAATGCATTTATATGCAGTATTTTTTGTGTCCACTAGAGGGCAAATAAATGCATTTAAATGCAGTTTCCTTTGTGTCCACTAGAGGGCAAATAAATGCATTTAAATGCATTAATTTATGTGTCCACTAGAGGGGAAATAAATGCATTTAAATGCAGTTTCCTTTGTGTCCACTAGAGGGCAAATAAATGCATTTATATGCAGTTTGCTTTGTGTCCACTAGAGGGCAAATAAATGCATTTAAATGCAGTATTTTTTGTGTCCACTAGAGGGCAAATAAATGCATTTATATGCAGTTTGCTTTGTGTCCACTAGAGGGCAAATAAATGCATTTAAATGCAGTATTTTTTGTGTCCACTAGAGGGCAAATAAACAATTTTAATGCAGTATTTTTTGTGTCTACTAGAGGGGAAATAAATGCATTTAAATGCATGTAAATGCAGCAACGTATGTGTCCACTAGAGGGCAAATAAATGCATTTAAATGCATTTAAATGCAGTAACGTATGTGTCCACTAGAGGGCAAATAAATGCATTTAAATGCAGTTTCCTTTGTGTCCACTAGAGGGCAAATAAATGCATTTAAATGCAGTATTTTTTGTGTCCACTAGAGGGCAAATAAATGCCTTCAAAGGCAGTAACTTTTGTGTCCACTAGTGGGCAAATAAATACAATTTAAATGCAGTAATTCATATGTCCACTAGAGGGCAAATAAATGCATTTAAATGCAGTTTCCTTTGTGTCCACTAGAGGGCAAATACATAATTTTAATGCAGTAACTTTTGTGTCCACTAGAGGGCAAAGAAATGCATTTAAATGCAGTAATTTGTGTCTACTAGAGGGCAAATAAATCAATTTAAATGCAGTAACGTATGTGTCCACTAGAGGGCAAATAAATGCATTTAAATGCAGTAACTTTTGTGTCCACTAGAGGGCAAATAAATGCATTTAAATGCAGTTTCCTTTGTGTCCACTAGAGGGCAAATAAATGCATTTAAATGCAGTATTTTTTGTGTCCACCAGAGGGCAAATAAATGCATTTATATGCAGTTTGCATTGTGTCCACTAGAGGGCAAATAAATGCATTTAAATGCATTTAAATGCAGTAACGTATGTGTCCACTAGAGGGCAAATAAATGCATTTAAATGCAGTTTCCTTTGTGTCCACTAGAGGGCAAATAAATGCATTTAAATGCAGTATTTTTTGTGTCCACTAGAGGGCAAATAAATGCATTTACATACAGTAATTTTTGTGTCCACTAGAGGGCAAATAAATGCATTTAAATGCATTAATTTATGTGTCCACTAGAGGGGAAATAAATGCATTTACATGCAGTTTCCTTTGTGTCCACTAGAGGGCAAATAAATGCATTTAAATGCAGTATTTTTTGTGTCCACTAGAGGGCAAATAAATCCATTTAAATGCAATAACGTATGTGTCCACTAGAGGGCAAATAAATGCATTTAAATGCATTTAAATGCAGTAACGTATGTGTCCACTAGAGGGCAAATAAATGCATTTAAATGCAGTAACTTTTGTGTCCACTAGAGGGCAAATAAATGCATTTAAATGCAGTATTTTTTGTGTCCACTAGAGGGCAAATAAATAATTTTAATGCAGTACTTTTTGTGTCCACTAGAGGGGAAATAAATGCATTTAAATGCATGTAAATGCAGTAACGTATGTGTCCACTAGAGGGCAAATAAATGCATTTAAATGCATTTAAAGGCAGTAACGTATGTGTCCACTAGAGGGCAAATAAATGCATTTAAATGCAGTTTCCTTTGTGTCAACTAGAGGGCAATTAAATGCATTTAAATGCAGTATTTTTTCTGTCCAATAGAGGGCAAATAAATGCATTTAAATGCAGTAATCTTTGTGTCCACTAGAGGGCAAATAAATGCATTTAAATGCATTAATTCATATGTCCAATAGAGGGCAAAAAAATGCATTTAAATGCAGTTTCCTTTGTGTCCACTAGAGGGCAAATAAATGCATTTAAATGCAGTATTTTTTGTGTCCACTAGAGGGCAAATAAATCAATTTAAATGCAGTAACGTATGTGTCCACTAGAGGGCAAATAAATGCATTTAAATGCAGTAACTTTTGTGTCCACTAGAGGGCAAATAAAGGCATTTAAATGCAGTAACTTTTGTGTCCACTAGAGGGCAAATAAAGGCATTTAAATGCATTAATTTATGTGTCCACTAGAGGGCAAATAAATGCATTTAAATGCAGTTTCCTTTGTGTCCACTAGAGGGCAAATAAATGCATTTAAATGCATTAATTCATGTGTCCACTAGAGGGCAAATAAATGCATTTATATGCAGTTTGCTTTGTGTCCACTAGAGGGCAAATAAATGCATTTAAATGCATTATTTTTTGTGTCCACTAGAGGGCAAATAAATGCATTTAAATGCAGTATTTTTTGTGTCCACTAGAGGGCAAATAAATGCATTTAAATGCAGTAATCTTTGCGTCCACTAGAGGGCAAATAAATGCATTTAAATGCATTAATTCATGTGTCCACTAGAGGGCAAATAAATAATTTTAATGCAGTACTTTTTGTGTCCACTAGAGGGGAAATAAATGCATTTAAATGCATGTAAATGCAGTAACGTATGTGTCCACTAGAGGGCAAATAAATGCATTTAAATGCATTTAAATGCAGTAACGTATGTGTCCACTAGAGGGCATTTAAATGCATTTATATGCAGTTTGCTTTGTGTCCACTAGAGGGCAAATAAATGCATTTAAATGCATTATTTTTTGTGTCCACTAGAGGGCAAATAAATAATTTTAATGCAGTACTTTTTGTGTCCACTAGAGGGGAAATAAATGCATTTAAATGCATGTAAATGCAGTAACGTATGTGTCCACTAGAGGGCAAATAAATGCATTTAAATGCATTTAAATGCAGTAACGTATGTGTCCACTAGAGGGCAAATAAATGCATTTAAATGCCGTTTCTTTTGTGTCCACTAGAGGGCAAATAAATGCATTTAAATGCAGTTTCCTTTGTGACCACTAGAGGGCAAATAAATGCATTTAAATGCAGTATTTTTTGTGTCCACTAGAGGGCAAATAAATGCATTTACATACAGTAATTTTTGTGTCCACTAGAGGGCAAATAAATGCATTTAAATGCATTAATTTATGTGTCCACTAGAGGGGAAATAAATGCATTTAAATGCATTTAAATGCAGTAACGTATGTGTCCACTAGAGGGAAAATAAATGCATTTAAATGAATTAATTTATGTGTCAACTAGAGGGCAAATAAATGCATTTAAATGCAGTTTCCTTTGTGTCCACTAGAGGGCAAATAAATCAATTTAAATGCAGTAACGTATGTGTCCACTAGAGGGCAAATAAATGCATTTAAATGCAGTATTTTTTGTGTCCACTAGAGGGCAAATAAATCAATTTAAATGCAGTAACGTATGTGTCCACTAGAGGGCAAATAAATGCATTTAAATGCAGTAACTTTTGTGTCCACTAGAGGGCAAATAAATGCATTTAAATGCATTAATTTATGTGTCAACTAGAGGGCAAATAAATGCATTTAAATGCAGTATTTTTTGTGTCCAATAGAGGGCAAATAAATGCATTTAAATGCAGTAACTTTTGTGTCCACTAGAGGGCAAATAAATGCATTTAAATGCATTAATTTATGTGTCAACTAGAGGGCAAATAAATGCATTTAAATGCAGTTTCCTTTGTGTCCACTAGAGGGCAAATAAATGCAGTTAAATGCAGTATTTTTTGTGTCCACTAGAGGGCAAATAAATGCATTTAAATGCAGTATTTTTTGTGTCCACTAGAGGGCAAATAAATGCATTTAAATGCAGTAATCTTTGCGTCCACTAGAGGGCAAATAAATGCATTTAAATGCAGTTTCCTTTGTGTCCACTAGAGGGCAAATAAATCAATTTAAATGCAGTAACGTATGTGTCCACTAGAGGGCAAATAAATGCATTTAAATGCAGTATTTTTTGTGTCCACTAGAGGGCAAATAAATCAATTTAAATGCAGTAACGTATGTGTCCACTAGAGGGCAAATAAATGCATTTAAATGCAGTAACTTTTGTGTCCACTAGAGGGCAAATAAATGCATTTAAATGCATTAATTTATGTGTCAACTAGAGGGCAAATAAATGCATTTAAATGCAGTATTTTTTGTGTCCAATAGAGGGCAAATAAATGCATTTAAATGCAGTAACTTTTGTGTCCACTAGAGGGCAAATAAATGCATTTAAATGCATTAATTTATGTGTCAACTAGAGGGCAAATAAATGCATTTAAATGCAGTTTCCTTTGTGTCCACTAGAGGGCAAATAATTGCAGTTAAATGCAGTATTTTTTGTGTCCACTAGAGGGCAAATAAATGCATTTAAATGCAGTATTTTTTGTGTCCACTAGAGGGCAAATAAATGCATTTAAATGCAGTAATCTTTGCGTCCACTAGAGGGCAAATAAATGCATTTAAATGCATTAATTCATGTGTCCACTAGAGGGCAAATAAATGCATTTAAATGCATTAATTTATGTGTCAACTAGAGGGCAAATAAATGCATTTAAATGCAGTTTCCTTTGTGTCCACTAGAGGGCAAATAAATGCAGTTAAATGCAGTATTTTTTGTGTCCACTAGAGGGCAAATAAATGCATTTAAATGCAGTAATCTTTGCGTCCACTAGAGGGCAAATAAATGCATTTAAATGCATTAATTCATGTGTCCACTAGAGGGCAAATAAATGCATTTAAATGCAGTATTTTTTGTGTCCACTAGAGGGCAAATAAATGCATTTACATACAGTAATTTTTGTGTCCACTAGAGGGCAAATAAATGCATTTAAATGCATTAATTTATGTGTCCACTAGAGGGGAAATAAATGCATTTAAATGCATTTAAATGCAGTAACGTATGTGTCCACTAGAGGGAAAATAAATGCATTTAAATGAATTAATTTATGTGTCAACTAGAGGGCAAATAAATGCATTTAAATGCAGTTTCCTTTGTGTCCACTAGAGGGCAAATAAATCAATATAAATGCAGTAACGTATGTGTCCACTAGAGGGCAAATAAATGCATTTAAATGCAGTATTTTTTGTGTCCACTAGAGGGCAAATAAATCAATTTAAATGCAGTAACGTATGTGTCCACTAGAGGGCAAATAAATGCATTTAAATGCAGTAACTTTTGTGTCCACTAGAGGGCAAATAAATGCATTTAAATGCATTAATTTATGTGTCAACTAGAGGGCAAATAAATGCATTTAAATGCAGTATTTTTTGTGTCCAATAGAGGGCAAATAAATGCATTTAAATGCAGTAACTTTTGTGTCCACTAGAGGGCAAATAAATGCATTTAAATGCATTAATTTATGTGTCAACTAGAGGGCAAATAAATGCATTTAAATGCAGTTTCCTTTGTGTCCACTAGAGGGCAAATAAATGCAGTTAAATGCAGTATTTTTTGTGTCCACTAGAGGGCAAATAAATGCATTTAAATGCAGTATTTTTTGTGTCCACTAGAGGGCAAATAAATAATTTTAATGCAGTACTTTTTGTGTCCACTAGAGGGGAAATAAATGCATTTAAATGCATGTAAATGCAGTAACGTATGTGTCCACTAGAGGGCAAATAAATGCATTTAAATGCAGTATTTTTTGTGTCCATTAGAGGGCAAATAAATGCATTTAAATTCAGTAATTTTTGTGTCCACTAGAGGGCAAATAAATGCATTTAAATGCATTAATTCATGTGTCCACTAGAGGGCAAATAAATGCATTTAAATGCAGTTTCCTTTGTGTCCACTAGAGGGCAAATAAATGCATTTAAATGCAGTATTTTTTGTGTCCACTAGAGGGCAAATAAAGGCATTTACATACAGTAATTTTTGTGTCCACTAGAGGGCAAATAAATGCATTTAAATGCAGTTTCCTTTGTGTCCACTAGAGGGCAAATAAATGCATTTACATACAGTAATTTTTGTGTCCACTAGAGGGCAAATAAATGCATTTAAATGCATTTAAAGGCAGTAACGTATGTGTCCACTAGAGGGCAAATAAATGCATTTAAATGCATTAATTCATGTGTCCACTAGAGGGCAAATAAATGCATTTAAATGCAGTATTTTTTGTGTCCACTAGAGGGCAAATAAATGCATTTAAATGCAGTATTTTTTGTGTCCACTAGAGGGCAAATAAATGCATTTACATACAGTAATTTTTGTGTCCACTAGAGGGCAAATAAATGCATTTAAATGCAGTATTTTTTGTGTCCACTAGAGGGCAAATAAATCCATTTAAATGCAGTAAGGTATGTGTCCACTAGAGGGCAAATAAATGCATTTAAATGCAGTAACGTATGTGTCCACTAGAGGGCAAATAAATGCATTTAAATGCAGTTTCCTTTGTGTCCACTAGAGGGCAAATAAATGCATTTAAATGCAGTATTTTTTGTGTCCACTAGAGGGCAAATAAATGCATTTACATACAGTAATTTTTGTGTCCACTAGAGGGCAAATAAATGCATTTAAATGCATTAATTTATGTGTCCACTAGAGGGGAAATAAATGCATTTAAATGCAGTTTCCTTTGTGTCCACTAGAGGGCAAATAAATGCATTTAAATGCATTAATTTATGTGTCCACTAGGTGGCAAATAAATGCCTTCAAAGGCAGTAACTTTTGTGTCCACTAGAGGGCAAATAAATGCATTTAAATGCAGTTTCCTTTGTGTCCACTAGAGGGCAAATACATAATTTTAATGCAGTAACTTTTGTGTCCACTAGAGGGCAGATAAATGCATTTAAATGCAGTAACTTTTGTGTCCACTAGAGGGCAAATAAATGCATTTAAATGCAGTTTCCTTTGCGTCCACTAGAGGGCAAATAAATGCATTTAAATGCATTAATTCATGTGTCCACTAGAGGGCAAATAAATGCATTTAAATGCATTAATTTATGTGTCAACTAGAGGGCAAATAAATGCATTTAAATGCAGTTTCCTTTGTGTCCACTAGAGGGCAAATAAATGCAGTTAAATGCAGTATTTTTTGTGTCCACTAGAGGGCAAATAAATGCATTTAAATGCAGTATTTTTTGTGTCCACTAGAGGGCAAATAAATGCATTTAAATGCAGTAATCTTTGCGTCCACTAGAGGGCAAATAAATGCATTTAAATGCATTAATTCATGTGTCCACTAGAGGGCAAATAAATGCATTTAAATGCAGTTTCCTTTGTGACCACTAGAGGGCAAATAAATGCATTTAAATGCAGTATTTTTTGTGTCCACTAGAGGGCAAATAAATGCATTTACATACAGTAATTTTTGTGTCCACTAGAGGGCAAATAAATGCATTTAAATGCATTAATTTATGTGTCCACTAGAGGGGAAATAAATGCATTTAAATGCATTTAAATGCAGTAACGTATGTGTCAACTAGAGGGAAAATAAATGCATTTAAATGAATTAATTTATGTGTCAACTAGAGGGCAAATAAATCCATTTAAATGCAGTTTCCTTTGTGTCCACTAGAGGGCAAATAAATCAATTTAAATGCAGTAACGTATGTGTCCACTAGAGGGCAAATAAATGCATTTAAATGCAGTATTTTTTGTGTCCACTAGAGGGCAAATAAATCAATTTAAATGCAGTAACGTATGTGTCCACTAGAGGGCAAATAAATGCATTTAAATGCAGTAACTTTTGTGTCCACTAGAGGGCAAATAAATGCATTTAAATGCATTAATTTATGTGTCAACTAGAGGGCAAATAAATGCATTTAAATGCAGTATTTTTTGTGTCCAATAGAGGGCAAATAAATGCATTTAAATGCAGTAACTTTTGTGTCCACTAGAGGGCAAATAAATGCATTTAAATGCATTAATTTATGTGTCAACTAGAGGGCAAATAAATGCATTTAAATGCAGTTTCCTTTGTGTCCACTAGAGGGCAAATAAATGCAGTTAAATGCAGTATTTTTTGTGTCCACTAGAGGGCAAATAAATGCATTTAAATGCAGTATTTTTTGTGTCCACTAGAGGGCAAATAAATAATTTTAATGCAGTACTTTTTGTGTCCACTAGAGGGGAAATAAATGCATTTAAATGCATGTAAATGCAGTAACGTATGTGTCCACTAGAGGGCAAATAAATGCATTTAAATGCATTTAAAGGCAGTAACGTATGTGTCCACTAGAGGGCAAAAAAATGCATTTAAATGCAGTATTTTTTGTGTCCATTAGAGGGCAAATAAATGCATTTAAATTCAGTAATTTTTGTGTCCACTAGAGGGCAAATAAATGCATTTAAATGCATTAATTCATGTGTCCACTAGAGGGCAAATAAATGCATTTAAATGCAGTTTCCTTTGTGTCCACTAGAGGGCAAATAAATGCATTTAAATGCAGTATTTTTTTTTTCCACTAGAGGGCAAATAAAGGCATTTACATACAGTAATTTTTGTGTCCACTAGAGGGCAAATAAATGCATTTAAATGCAGTTTCCTTTGTGTCCACTAGAGGGCAAATAAATGCATTTACATACAGTAATTTTTGTGTCCACTAGAGGGCAAATAAATGCATTTAAATGCAGTTTCCTTTGTGTCCACTAGAGGGCAAATAAATGCATTTAAATGCAGTATTTTTTGTGTCCACTAGAGGGCAAATAAATGCATTTACATACAGTAATTTTTGTGTCCACTAGAGGGCAAATAAATGCATTTAAATGCAGTATTTTTTGTGTCCACTAGAGGGCAAATAAATGCATTTAAATGCAGTATTTTTTGTGTCCACTAGAGGGCAAATAAATGCATTTACATACAGTAATTTTTGTGTCCACTAGAGGGCAAATAAATGCATTTAAATGCAGTATTTTTTGTGTCCACTAGAGGGCAAATAAATCCATTTAAATGCAGTAAGGTATGTGTCCACTAGAGGGCAAATAAATGCATTTAAATGCATTAATTTATGTGTCCACTAGGTGGCAAATAAATGCCTTCAAAGGCAGTAACTTTTGTGTCCACTAGAGGGCAAATAAATGCATTTAAATGCAGTTTCCTTTGTGTCCACTAGAGGGCAAATACATAATTTTAATGCAGTAACTTTTGTGTCCACTAGAGGGCAGATAAATGCATTTAAATGCAGTAACTTTTGTGTCCACTAGAGGGCAAATAAATGCATTTAAATGCAGTTTCCTTTGTGTCCACTAGAGGGCAAATAAATGCATTTAAATGCAGTATTTTTTGTGTCCACTAGAGGGCAAATAAATGCATTTACATACAGTAATTTTTGTGTCCACTAGAGGGCAAATAAATGCATTTAAATGCAGTATTTTTTGTGTCCACTAGAGGGCAAATAAATCCATTTAAATGCAGTAAGGTATGTGTCCACTAGAGGGCAAATAAATGCATTTAAATGCAGTAACGTATGTGTCCACTAGAGGGCAAATAAATGCATTTAAATGCAGTTTCCTTTGTGTCCACTAGAGGGCAAATAAATGCATTTAAATGCAGTATTTTTTGTGTCCAATAGAGGGCAAATAAATGCATTTAAATGCAGTAACTTTTGTGTCCACTAGAGGGCAAATAAATGCATTTAAATGCATTAATTTATGTGTCAACTAGAGGGCAAATAAATGCATTTAAATGCAGTTTCCTTTGTGTCCACTAGAGGGCAAATAAATGCAGTTAAATGCAGTATTTTTTGTGTCCACTAGAGGGCAAATAAATGCATTTAAATGCAGTATTTTTTGTGTCCACTAGAGGGCAAATAAATAATTTTAATGCAGTACTTTTTGTGTCCACTAGAGGGGAAATAAATGCATTTAAATGCATGTAAATGCAGTAACGTATGTGTCCACTAGAGGGCAAATAAATGCATTTAAATGCATTTAAATGCAGTTTCCTTTGTGTCCACTAGAGGGCAAATAAATGCATTTACATACAGTAATTTTTGTGTCCACTAGAGGGCAAATAAATGCATTTAAATGCAGTATTTTTTGTGTCCACTAGAGGGCAAATAAATCCATTTAAATGCAGTAAGGTATGTGTCCACTAGAGGGCAAATAAATGCATTTAAATGCAGTAACGTATGTGTCCACTAGAGGGCAAATAAATGCATTTAAATGCAGTTTCCTTTGTGTCCACTAGAGGGCAAATAAATGCATTTAAATGCAGTATTTTTTGTGTCCACTAGAGGGCAAATAAATGCATTTACATACAGTAATTTTTGTGTCCACTAGAGGGCAAATAAATGCATTTAAATGCATTTAAAGGCAGTAACGTATGTGTCCACTAGAGGGCAAATAAATGCATTTAAATGCAGTATTTTTTGTGTCCATTAGAGGGCAAATAAATGCATTTAAATTCAGTAATTTTTGTGTCCACTAGAGGGCAAATAAATGCATTTAAATGCATTAATTCATGTGTCCACTAGAGGGCAAATAAATGCATTTAAATGCAGTTTCCTTTGTGTCCACTAGAGGGCAAATAAATGCATTTAAATGCAGTATTTTTTGTGTCCACTAGAGGGCAAATAAAGGCATTTACATACAGTAATTTTTGTGTCCACTAGAGGGCAAATAAATGCATTTAAATGCAGTTTCCTTTGTGTCCACTAGAGGGCAAATAAATGCATTTAAATGCAGTATTTTTTGTGTCCACTAGAGGGCAAATAAATGCATTTACATACAGTAATTTTTGTGTCCACTAGAGGGCAAATAAATGCATTTAAATGCATTTAAAGGCAGTAACGTATGTGTCCACTAGAGGGCAAATAAATGCATTTAAATGCAGTATTTTTTGTGTCCATTAGAGGGCAAATAAATGCATTTAAATTCAGTAATTTTTGTGTCCACTAGAGGGCAAATAAATGCATTTAAATGCATTAATTCATGTGTCCACTAGAGGGCAAATAAATGCATTTAAATGCAGTATTTTTTGTGTCCACTAGAGGGCAAATAAATGCATTTAAATGCAGTATTTTTTGTGTCCACTAGAGGGCAAATAAATGCATTTACATACAGTAATTTTTGTGTCCACTAGAGGGCAAATAAATGCATTTAAATGCAGTAAGGTATGTGTCCACTAGAGGGCAAATAAATGCATTTAAATGCAGTAAGGTATGTGTCCACTAGAGGGCAAATAAATGCATTTAAATGCAGTATTTTTTGTGTCCACTAGAGGGCAAATAAATCCATTTAAATGCAGTAAGGTATGTGTCCACTAGAGGGCAAATAAATGCATTTAAATGCAGTAACGTATGTGTCCACTAGAGGGCAAATAAATGCATTTAAATGCAGTTTCCTTTGTGTCCACTAGAGGGCAAATAAATGCATTTAAAGGCAGTATTTTTTGTGTCCACTAGAGGGCAAATAAATGCATTTACATACAGTAATTTTTGCGTCCACTAGAGGGCAAATAAATGCATTTAAATGCATTAATTTATGTGTCCACTAGAGGGGAAATAAATGCATTTACATGCAGTTTCCTTTGTGTCCACTAGAGGGCAAATAAATGCATTTAAATGCAGTATTTTTTGTGTCCACTAGAGGGCAAATAAATCCATTTAAATGCAGTAACGTATGTGTCCACTAGAGGGCAAATAAATGCATTTAAATGCATTTAAATGCAGTAACGTATGTGTCCACTAGAGGGCAAATAAATGCATTTAAATGCAGTATTTTTTGTGCCCACTAGAGGGCAAATAAATGCATTTAAATGCATTTAAATGCAGTAACGTATGTGTCCACTAGAGGGCAAATAAATGCATTTAAATGCATTAATTCATGTGTCCACTAGAGAGCAAATAAATGCATTTAAATGCAGTAACCTTTGTGTCCACTAGAGGGCAAATAAATGCATTTAAATGCATTTAAATGCAGTAACGTATTTGTCCACTAGAGGGCAAATAAATGCATTTAAATGCAGTTTCCTTTGTGTCCAGTAGAGGGCAAATAAATGCATTTAAATGCAGTATTTTTTGTGTCCACTAGAGGGCAAATAAATCCATTTAAATGCAGTAACGTATGTGTCCACTAGAGGGCAAATAAATGCATTTAAATGCATTTAAATGCAGTAACGTATGTGTCCACTAGAGGGCAAATAAATGCATTTAAATGCAGTATTTTTTGTGTCCACTAGAGGGCAAATAAATCCATTTAAATGCAGTAACGTATGTGTCCACTAGAGGGCAAATAAATGCATTTAAATGCATTTAAATGCAGTATTTTTTGTGCCCACTAGAGGGCAAATAAATGCATTTAAATGCATTTAAATGCAGTAACGTATGTGTCCACTAGAGGGCAAAAAAATGCATTTAAATGCATTAATTCATGTGTCCACTAGAGAGCAAATAAATGCATTTAAATGCAGTATTTTTTGTGTCCACTAGAGGGCAAATAAATCAATTTAAATGCAGTAACTTATGTGTCCACTAGAGGGCAAATAAATGCATTTAAATGCAGTAACTTTTGTGTCCACTAGAGGGCAAATAAAGGCATTTAAATGCATTAATTTATGTGTCAACTAGAGGGCAAATAAATGCATTTAAATGCAGTTTCCTTTGTGTCCACTAGAGGGCAAATAAATGCATTTAAATGCAGTATTTTTTGTGTCCACTAGAGGGCAAATAAATGCATTTAAATGCATTTAAATGCAGTAACGTATGTGTCCACTAGAGGGCAAATAAATGCATTTAAATGCATTAATTCATGTGTCCACTAGAGAGCAAATAAATGCATTTAAATGCATTTAAATGCAGTATCGTATTTGTCCACTAGAGGGCAAATAAATGCATTTAAATGCAGTTTCCTTTGTGTCCACTAGAGGGCAAATAAATGCATTTAAATGCAGTATTTTTTGTGTCCACTAGAGGGCAAATAAATCAATTTAAATGCAGTAACGTATGTGTCCACTAGAGGGCAAATAAATGCATTTAAATGCAGTAACTTTTTTGTCCACTAGAGGGCAAATAAAGGAATTTAAATGCATTAATTTATGTGTCAACTAGAGGGCAAATAAATGCATTTAAATGCAGTTTCCTTTGTGTCCACTAGAGGGCAAATAAATGCATTTAAATGCAGTATTTTTTGTGTCCACCAGAGGGCAAATAAATGCATTTAAATGCATTTAAATGCAGTAACGTATGTGTCCACTAGAGGGCAAATAAATGCATTTAAATGCATTAAATCATGTGTCCACTAGAGAGCAAATAAATGCATTTAAATGCAGTAACCTTTGTGTCCACTAGAGGGCAAATAAATGCATTTAAATGCATTTAAATGCAGTAACGTATTTGTCCACTAGAGGGCAAATAAATGCATTTAAATGCAGTATTTTTTGTGTCCACTAGAGGGCAAATAAATGCATTTAAATGCATTTAAATGCAGTAACGTGTGTGTCCACTAGAGAGCAAATAAATGCATTTAAATGCAGTAACCTTTGTGTCCACTAGAGGGCAAATAAATGCATTTAAATGCAGTATTTTTTGTGTCCACTAGAGGGCAAATAAATGCATTTAAATGCATTTAAATGCAGTAACGTATGTGTCCACTAGAGGGCAAATAAATGCATTTAAATGCAGTAACTTTTGTGTCCACTAGAGGGCAAATAAATGCATTTAAATGCATTAATTCATGTGTCCACTAGAGGGCAAATAAATGCATTTATATGTAGTTTGCTTTGTGTCCACTAGAGGGCAAATAAATGCATTTAAATGCAGTATTTTTTGTGTCCACTAGAGGGCAAATAAATAATTTTAATGCAGTACTTTTTGTGTCCACTAGAGGGGAAATAAATGCATTTAAATGCATGTAAATGCAGTAACGTATGTGTCCACTAGAGGGCAAATAAATGCATTTAAATGCATTTAAATGCAGTAACGTATGTGTCCACTAGAGGGCAAATAAATGCATTTAAATGCAGTTTCCTTTGTGTCCACAAGAGGGCAAATAAATGCATTTAAATGCAGTATTTTTTTCAATTCAATTCAATTCAATTTTATTTATATAGCGTCTAATACAACAGAGTTGTCTCTAGACGCTTTACAGAGACCCATACCCAGAACATGACCCCCGAGCAGTTATTACATAAACAATGGCAGGTAAAAACTCCCCTAGTGGGAGAAAAACCTTAAGCCAAACAGTGGCAAGGAAAAACTCCCCTTTAGGAGGGAAGAAACCTTGAGCAGGACCAGGCTCATCAGGGGGGACCCTCCTGCCGAGGGCCAGACTGGTGGGTCAGGGACGGCAACAGCACAGCAGGCAGGTGGAAGCAGCAACGGGATGACCGGGGGTGGGGACCGCAGGCCAGCACACAGCTCCCGAAGCTCCGGCCCAATCAGCAAGTCCCAGGTTGGGGTGCAGGGTCAGGAAAAGACTTGTGCTCCGTAATGCAAGCTACAAGCCACCCATGGCCACCTGCAGGACAAAAGAGAGAAAAGGGAGGAGAAGGGGGGGGCAGCAACGGGATGACCAGGGGTGGGGACCGCAGGCCAGCACGCAGCTCCCGAAGCTCCGGCCCAATCAGCAAGTCCCAGGTTGGGGTGCAGGGTCAGGGAAAGCCTTGTGCTCCGTAATGCAAGCTACAAGCCACCCACGACCACCTGCAGGTTCCGGTGTCCGGCAAAGGATGCTGCAACATGGACAAAAGAGAGAAAAGGGAGGAGAAGGGGGGGGCCAGCACAAGAAACCACAGGAGCGACTCTGACACACTAAAGTTTACACTACCTAGAGATTTACCAACACCAGCTAGAGGTTTACTAAACACTAACTATAGGCTTTACTAAACAGAAATGTTTTAAGTTTAGTTTTAAAGGTGGAGGTGGTGTCAGCCCCCTTAACCCAGATTGGAAGTTGGTTCCATAGTAGTGGCGCCTGATAGCAGAACGCCCGCCCTCCAAATCTACATTTAGATACTCTAGGAACTACAAGTAAACCTGCACTCTGAGAACGGAGAGCTCTGACAGGAACATAAGGCACTATCAGGTCTTGCAAATAATGCGGAGCTAAGCCGTTTTGGGCTTTATACGCAAGTAATACAATTTTAAATTGGATTCTGAATTTTACGGGTAACCAATGGAGCGACGCTAACACTGGAGAGACGTGGTCTCTCCTGCTAATTCCTGTCAGTACTCGTGCTGCTGCATTTTGGATCAGCTGGAGCCTATTCAGCAAATTACTTGGACATCCTGCTAACAACACATTACAGTAATCTAGTCTAGAAGATACAAACGCATGAACTAGTTTTTCTGCATCACTCTGTGAGAGGATTTTCCTAATCTTTGCAATATTACGGAGATGGAAAAAGGCTATTTTACAAACCTGATTGACATATGGTTTAAACGACAAATCCTGATCGAAAATAACACCAAGATTTCTCACAGTTGCACTGGAAGCCATCGCAACACCATCTAATCCCTTCCTAAGATGCTCTGGACCAAGAATGATAACCTCTGTTTTATCTGAATTTAGAAGCAGGAAATTTCTGGACATCCAGTCCTTGATGTCCCTAAGACATGCCTGAAGTTTAACTAACGGTTCTGTTTTATCCGGCTTCATAGACAAATAGAGCTGCGTATCATCAGCATAACAATGAAAGTGTATGCCGTGATTCTGGATTATACTTCCCAACGGCTGCATGTATAAACTGAACAAGATTGGCCCTAGCACTGAACCCTGCGGAACACCATAACAGACCCTTGACTGTTCTGAAGAAACCTCATGTACATGAACAAACTGGAACCTGTCAGATAGGTATGATTTGAACCAACATAGAGCTGTCCCTTTAATCCCAACAACATGCTCTAACCTGTGCAGTAAAATGCCATGATCTATAGTGTCAAAAGCAGCACTGAGGTCCAGTAGAACCAGTATGGACACTAATCCCTTATCTGAGGCCATAAGGAGGTCATTCGTGACTCGAACCAGTGCTGTCTCTGTGCTATGATGCATTCTGAACCCTGACTGAAAGACTTCAAACAGATCATTTCTATACAAATAGTCACATAACTGGCTTGAAACTGCCTTTTCCAGAATTTTAGACACAAATGGAAGGTTGGAAATTGGTCTATAATTAGCTAAGGTGTCTGGGTCAAGAGAAGGTTTTTTAAGTAAAGGTTTAATTACTGCGACTTTGAAAACCTGTGGTACATATCCTAAACTTAGGGATAAGTTAATTTGGTCCAGTATTGTCGTACCAATAAGAGAAAAAATATTTTTGTGTCCACTAGAGGGCAAATAAATGCATTTACATACAGTAATTTTTGTGTCCACTAGAGGGCAAATAAATGCATTTAAATGCATTAATTTATGTGTCCACTAGAGGGGAAATAAATGCATTTAAATGCAGTTTCCTTTGTTTCCACTAGAGGGCAAATAAATGCATTTAAATGCATTAATTTATGTGTCAACTAGAGGGCAAATAAATGCATTTAAATGCATTAATTTATGTGTCAACTAGAGGGTAAATAAATGCATTTAAATGCAGTAACTTTTGTGTCCACTAGAGGGCAAATAAATGCATTTAAATGCATTAATTTATGTGTCAACTAGAGGGTAAATAAATGCATTTAAATGCAGTTTCCTTTGTGTCCACTAGAGGGCAAATAAATGCATTTAAATGCAGTATTTTTTGTGTCCACTAGAGGGCAAATAAATGCATTTACATACAGTAATTTTTGTGTCCACTAGAGGGCAAATAAATAATTTTAATGCAGTACTTTTTGTGTCCACTAGAGGGCAAATAAATGCATTTAAATGCAGTATTTTTTGTGTCCACTAGAGGGCAAATAAATGCATTTAAATGCAGTATTTTTTGTGTCCACTAGAGGGCAAATAAATGCATTTACATACAGTATTTTTTGTGTACACTAGAGGGCAAATAAATGCGTTTAAATGCATTAATTTATGTGTCCACTAGAGGGGAAATAAATGCATTTAAATGCAGTTTCCTTTGTGTCCACTAGAGGGCAAATGAATGCATTTAAATGCAGTATTTTTTGTGTCCACTAGAGGGCAAATAAATCCATTTAAATACAGTATTTTATGTGTCCAATAGAGGGCAAATAAATGCATTTAAATGCAGTAACGTATGTGTCCACTAGAGGGCAAATAAGTGCATTTAAATGCAGTAACTTATGTGTCCACTAGAGGGCAAATAAATGCATTTAAATGCAGTAATTTATGTGTCCACTAGAGGGCAAATAAATGCATTTAAATGCAGTAACTTTTGTGTCCACTAGAGGGCAAATAAATGCATTTAAATGCATTAATTTATGTGTCATCTAGAGGGCAAATAAATGCATTCAAATGCAGTTTCCTTTGTGTCCACTAGAGGGCAAATGAATGCATTTAAATGCAGTAATTTTGTGTCCACTAGAGGGCAAATAAATGCATTTAAATGCATTAATTCATGTGTCCACTAGAGGGCAAATAAATGCATTTAAATGCAGTATTTTTTGTGTCCACTAGAGGGCAAATAAATGCATTTAAATGCAGTATGTTTTGTGTCCACTAGAGGGCAAATAAATGCATTTAAATGCATTAATTTATATATCAACTAGAGGGCAAATAAATGCATTTAAATGCAGTTTCCTTTGTGTCCACTAGAGGGAAAATAAATGCATTTAAATGCAGTATTTTTTGTGTCCACTAGAGGGCAAATAAATGCATTTAAATGCATTAATTCATGTGTCCACTAGAGGGCAAATAAATGCATTTAAATGCAGTATTTTTTTTGTCCACTAGAGGGCAAATAAATGCATTTAAATACAGTATTTTTTGAGTCCACTAGAGGGCAAATAAATGCATTTAAATGCAATAACGTATATGTCCACTAGAGGGCAAATAAATGCATTTAAATACAGTATTTTTTGAGTCCACTAGAGGGCAAATAAATAATTTTAATGCAGTAACTTTTGAGTCCACTAGAGGGCAAATAAATGCATTTAAATGCAGTAATTATTATGTACACTAGAGGGCAAATAAATGCATTTAAATACAGTATTTCATGTGTCCACTAGAGGGCAAATAAATCATTTCAATGCATTAATTAATGTGTCCACTAGAGGGCAAATAAATGCATTTAAATGCAGTACTTTTTGTGTCCACTAGAGGGCAAATAAATAATTTTAATGCATTTATTCATGTGTCCACTAGAGGGCAAATAAATGCATGAAAATGCAATAACCTATGTGTCCACTAGAGGGAAATTAAATGCATTTAAATACAGTATTTTTTGAGTCCACTAGAGGGCAAATAAATAATTTGAATGCAGTAACTTTTGTGTCCACTAGAGGGCAAATAAATGCCTTTAAATGCAGTAACGTATGTGTCCACTAGAGGGGAAATAAATGCATTTAAATGCAGTATTTTTTGTGTCCACTAGAGGGCAAATAAATCCATTTAAATGCAGTTTCCTTTGTGTCCACTAGAGGGCAAATAAATGCATTTAAATGCATGTAAATGCAGTAACGTATGTGTCCACTAGAGGGCAAATAAATGCATTTAAATGCATTTAAATGCAGTAACGTATGTGTCCACTAGAGGGCAAATAAATGCATTTAAATGCAGTATTTTTTGTGTCCACTAGAGGGCAAATAAATGCATTTAAATGCAGTAACGTATGTGTCCACTAGAGGGCAAATAAATGCATTAAAATGCATTAATTCATGTGTCCACTAGAGAGCAAATAAATGCATTTAAATGCAGTAAACTTTGTGTCCACTAGAGGGCAAATAAATGCATTTAAATGCATTAATTCATGTGTCCACTAGAGGGCAAATAAATGCATTTTAATGCAGTTTCCTTTGTGTCCACTAGAGGGCAAATAAATGCATTTAAATGCAGTATTTTTTGTGTCCACTAGAGGGCAAATAAATTCATTTAAATGCAGTAACTTTTGTGTCCACTAGACGGCAAATAAATGCATTTAAATGCATTAATTTATGTGTCCACTAGAGGGCAAATAAATACATTTAAATGCAGTAATTAATATGTCCAATAGAGGGCAAATACATAATTTTAATGCAGTAACTTTTGTGTCCACTAGAGGGCAAATAAATGCATTTAAATGCAGTATTTTCTGTGTCCACTAGAGGGCAAATAAATGCATTTAAATGCAGTAATGTATGTGTCCACTAGAGGGCAAATAAATGCATTTAAATACAATATTTTTTGTGTCTAATAGAGGGCAAATAAATGCATTTAAATGCAGTATTTTTTTGTGTCCACTAGAGGGCAAATAAATGCATTTAAATGCAGTATTTTTGTGTCCACTAGAGGGCAAATAAATACATTTAAATGCAGTTTCCTTTGTGTCCACTAGAGGGCAAATAAATGCATTAAAATGCATGTAAATGCAGTAACGTATGTGTCCACTAGAGGGCAAATAAATGCAAATAAATGCATTTAAATGCAATAACGTATGTGTCCACTAGAGGGCAAATAAATGCATTTAAATGCAGTTTCCTTTGTGTCCACTAGAGGGCAAATAAATGCATTTAAATGCAGTAACATTTGTGTCCACTAGAGGGCAAAAAAATGAATTTAAATGCAGTATTTTTTGTGTCCACTAGAGGGCAAATAAATGCATTTAAATGCATGTAAATGCAGTAACGTATGTGTCCACTAGAGGGCAAATAAATGCATTTAAATGCATTTAAATGCAGTAACGTATGTGTCCACTAGAGGGCAAATAAATGCATTTAAATGCAGTATTTTTTGTGTCCACTAGAGGGCAAATAAATGCATTTAAATGCAGTAACCTTTGTGTCCACTAGAGGGCAAAAAAATGAATTTAAATGCAGTATTTTTTGTGTCCACTAGAGGGCAAATAAATGCATTTAAATGCAGTAACCTTTGTGTCCACTAGAGGGCAAATAAATGCATTTAAATGCAGTAACCTTTGTGTCCACTAGAGGGCAAATAAATGCATTTAAATGCATTAATTCATGTGTCCACTAGAGGGCAAATAAATGCATTTATATGCAGTTTCCTTTGTGTCCACTAGAGGGCAAATAAATGCATTTAAATGCAGTAACGTATGTGTCCACTAGAGGTAAAATCAATATATTTAAATGCAGTAATTTATATGTCCACTAGAGGGCAAAAAAATGAATTTAAATGCAGTATTTTTTGTGTCCACTAGAGGGCAAATAAATGCATTTAAATGCATGTAAATGCAGTAACGTATGTGTCCACTAGAGGGCAAATAAATGCATTTAAATGCATTTAAATGCAGTAACGTATGTGTCCACTAGAGGGCAAATAAATGCATTTAAATGCAGTATTTTTTGTGTCCACTAGAGGGCAAATAAATGCATTTAAATGCAGTAACCTTTGTGTCCACTAGAGGGCAAAAAAATGAATTTAAATGCAGTATTTTTTGTGTCCACTAGAGGGCAAATAAATGCATTTAAATGCAGTAACCTTTGTGTCCACTAGAGGGCAAATAAATGCATTTAAATGCAGTAACCTTTGTGTCCACTAGAGGGCAAATAAATGCATTTAAATGCATTAATTCATGTGTCCACTAGAGGGCAAATAAATGCATTTATATGCAGTTTCCTTTGTGTCCACTAGAGGGCAAATAAATGCATTTAAATGCAGTAACGTATGTGTCCACTAGAGGTAAAATCAATATATTTAAATGCAGTAATTTATATGTCCACTAGAGGGCAAATAGATCCATTTAAATGCAGTAACGTATGTGTCCACTAGAGGGCAAATAAATGCATATAAATGCATTTAAATGCAGTAACGTATGTGTCCACTAGAGGGCAAATAAATGCATTTAAATGCAGTAATTTATGTGTCCACTAGAGGGCAAATAAATGCATTTAAATGCAGTAACTTTTGTGTCCACTAGAGGGCAAATAAATGCATTTAAATGCATTAATTTATGTGTCATCTAGAGGGCAAATAAATTCATTTAAATGCAGTTTCCTTTGTGTCCACTAGAGGGCAAATAAATGCATTTAAATGCAGTAATTTTGTGTCCACTAGAGGGCAAATAAATGCATTTAAATGCATTAATTCATGTGTCCACTAGAGGGCAAATAAATGCATTTAAATGCATTAATTCATGTGTCCACTAGAGGGCAAATAAATGCATTTAAATGCATTAATTCATGTGTCCACTAGAGGGCAAATAAATAATTTTAATGCAGTAACTTTTGAGTCCACTAGAGGGCAAATAAATGCATTTAAATGCAGTAATTTATGTGTCCACTAGAGGGCAAATAAATGCATTTAAATGCAGTAACTTTTGTGTCCACTAGAGGGCAAATAAATGCATTTAAATGCAGTTTCCTTTGTGTCCACTAGAGGGCAAATAAATGCATTTAAATGCAGTATTTTCTGTGTCCACTAGAGGGCAAATAAATGCATTTAAATGCAGTATTTTTGTGTCCACTAGAGGGCAAATAAATACATTTAAATGCAGTTTCCTTTGTGTCCACTAGAGGGCAAATAAATGCATTAAAATGCATGTAAATGCAGTAACGTATGTGTCCACTAGAGGGCAAATAAATGCAAATAAATGCATTTAAATGCAATAACGTATGTGTCCACTAGAGGGCAAATAAATGCATTTAAATGCAGTTTCCTTTGTGTCCACTAGAGGGCAAATAAATGCATTTAAATGCAGTAACATTTGTGTCCACTAGAGGGCAAAAAAATGAATTTAAATGCAGTATTTTTTGTGTCCACTAGAGGGCAAATAAATGCATTTAAATGCATGTAAATGCAGTAACGTATGTGTCCACTAGAGGGCAAATAAATGCATTTAAATGCATTTAAATGCAGTAACGTATGTGTCCACTAGAGGGCAAATAAATGCATTTAAATGCAGTATTTTTTGTGTCCACTAGAGGGCAAATAAATGCATTTAAATGCAGTAACCTTTGTGTCCACTAGAGGGCAAAAAAATGAATTTAAATGCAGTATTTTTTGTGTCCACTAGAGGGCAAATAAATGCATTTAAATGCAGTAACCTTTGTGTCCACTAGAGGGCAAATAAATGCATTTAAATGCAGTAACCTTTGTGTCCACTAGAGGGCAAATAAATGCATTTAAATGCATTAATTCATGTGTCCACTAGAGGGCAAATAAATGCATTTATATGCAGTTTCCTTTGTGTCCACTAGAGGGCAAATAAATGCATTTAAATGCAGTAACGTATGTGTCCACTAGAGGTAAAATCAATATATTTAAATGCAGTAATTTATATGTCCACTAGAGGGCAAAAAAATGAATTTAAATGCAGTATTTTTTGTGTCCACTAGAGGGCAAATAAATGCATTTAAATGCATGTAAATGCAGTAACGTATGTGTCCACTAGAGGGCAAATAAATGCATTTAAATGCATTTAAATGCAGTAACGTATGTGTCCACTAGAGGGCAAATAAATGCATTTAAATGCAGTATTTTTTGTGTCCACTAGAGGGCAAATAAATGCATTTAAATGCAGTAACCTTTGTGTCCACTAGAGGGCAAAAAAATGAATTTAAATGCAGTATTTTTTGTGTCCACTAGAGGGCAAATAAATGCATTTAAATGCAGTAACCTTTGTGTCCACTAGAGGGCAAATAAATGCATTTAAATGCAGTAACCTTTGTGTCCACTAGAGGGCAAATAAATGCATTTAAATGCATTAATTCATGTGTCCACTAGAGGGCAAATAAATGCATTTATATGCAGTTTCCTTTGTGTCCACTAGAGGGCAAATAAATGCATTTAAATGCAGTAACGTATGTGTCCACTAGAGGTAAAATCAATATATTTAAATGCAGTAATTTATATGTCCACTAGAGGGCAAATAGATCCATTTAAATGCAGTAACGTATGTGTCCACTAGAGGGCAAATAAATGCATATAAATGCATTTAAATGCAGTAACGTATGTGTCCACTAGAGGGCAAATAAATGCATTTAAATGCAGTAATTTATGTGTCCACTAGAGGGCAAATAAATGCATTTAAATGCAGTAACTTTTGTGTCCACTAGAGGGCAAATAAATGCATTTAAATGCATTAATTTATGTGTCATCTAGAGGGCAAATAAATTCATTTAAATGCAGTTTCCTTTGTGTCCACTAGAGGGCAAATAAATGCATTTAAATGCAGTAATTTTGTGTCCACTAGAGGGCAAATAAATGCATTTAAATGCATTAATTCATGTGTCCACTAGAGGGCAAATAAATGCATTTAAATGCATTAATTCATGTGTCCACTAGAGGGCAAATAAATGCATTTAAATGCATTAATTCATGTGTCCACTAGAGGGCAAATAAATAATTTTAATGCAGTAACTTTTGAGTCCACTAGAGGGCAAATAAATGCATTTAAATGCAGTAATTTATGTGTCCACTAGAGGGCAAATAAATGCATTTAAATGCAGTAACTTTTGTGTCCACTAGAGGGCAAATAAATGCATTTAAATGCAGTTTCCTTTGTGTCCACTAGAGGGCAAATAAATGCATTTAAATGCAGTATTTTCTGTGTCCACTAGAGGGCAAATAAATGCATTTAAAACAGTATTTTTTGTGTCCACTAGAGGGCAAATCAATGCATTTAAATGCATTAATTTATGTGTCAACTAGAGGGCAAATAAATGCATTTAAATGCAGTTTCCTTTGTGTCCACTAGAGGGCAAATAAATGCATTTAAATGCATTAATTTTTGTGTCCACTAGAGGGCAAATAAATGCATTTAAATGCAGTAATCTTTGTGTCCACTAGAGGGCAAATAAATGCATTTAAATGCATTAATTCATATGTCCACTAGAGGGCGAATAAATGCATTTAAATGCAGTTTCCTTTGTGTCCACTAGAGGGCAAATAAATGCATTTAAATGCAGTATTTTTTGTGTCCACTAGAGGGCAAATAAATCAATTTAAATGCAGTAACTTTTGTGTCCACTAGAGGGCAAATAAATGCATTTAAATGCAATAATTTATGTGTCCACTAGAGGGCAAATAAATGCATTTAAATGCAGTTTCCTTTGTGTCCACTAGATGGCAAATAAATGCATTTAAATGCAGTATTTTTTGTGTCCGCTAGAGGGCAAATAAATCAATTTAAATGCAGTAACGTATGTGTCCACTAGAGGGCAAATAAATCAATTTAAATGCAGTAACTTTTGTGTCCACTAGAGGGCAAATTAATGCATTTAAATGCATTAATTCATGTGTCCACTAGAGGGCAAATAAATGCATTTAAATGCAGTATTTTTTGTGTCCACTAGAGGGCAAATAAATGCATTTAAATGCATTAATTCATGTGTCCACTAGAGAGCAAATAAATGCATTTAAATGCAGTAAACTTTGTGTCCACTAGAGGGCAAATAAATGCATTTAAATGCATTAATTCATGTGTCCACTAGAGGGCAAATAAATGCATTTAAATGCAGTTTCCTTTGTGTCCACTAGAGGGCAAATAAATGCATTTAAATGCAGTATTTTTTGTGTCCACTAGAGGGCAAATAAATTCATTTAAATGCAGTAACTTTTGTGTCCACTAGACGGCAAATAAATGCATTTAAATGCAGTAAACTTTGTGTCCACTAGAGGGCAAATAAATGCATTTAAATGCATTAATTCATGTGTCCACTAGAGGGCAAATAAATGCATTTAAATGCAGTTTCCTTTGTGTCCACTAGAGGGCAAATAAACGCATTTAAATGCATTAATTTATGTGTCCACTAGAGGGCAAATAAATACATTTAAATGCAGTAATTAATATGTCCAATAGAGGGCAAATACATAATTTTAATGCAGTAACTTTTGTGTCCACTAGAGGGCAAATAAATGCATTTAAATGCAGTATTTTCTGTGTCCACTAGAGGGCAAATAAATGCATTTAAATGCAGTAATTTATGTGTCCACTAGAGGGCAAATAAATGCATTTAAATACAATATTTTTTGTGTCTAATAGAGGGCAAATAAATGCATTTAAATGCAGTATTTTTTGTGTCCACTAGAGGGCAAATAAATGCATTTAAATGCAGTATTTTTTGTGTCCACTAGAGGGCAAAAAAATGAATTTAAATGCAGTATTTTTTGTGTCCACTAGAGGGCAAATAAATGCATTTAAATGCAGTAACCTTTGTGTCCACTAGAGGGCAAATAAATGCATTTAAATGCAGTAACCTTTGTGTCCACTAGAGGGCAAATAAATGCATTTAAATGCATTAATTCATGTGTCCACTAGAGGGCAAATAAATGCATTTATATGCAGTTTCCTTTGTGTCCACTAGAGGGCAAATAAATGCATTTAAATGCAGTAACGTATGTGTCCACTAGAGGTAAAATCAATATATTTAAATGCAGTAATTTATATGTCCACTAGAGGGCAAATAGATCCATTTAAATGCAGTAACGTATGTGTCCACTAGAGGGCAAATAAATGCATATAAATGCATTTAAATGCAGTAACGTATGTGTCCACTAGAGGGCAAATAAATGCATTTAAATGCAGTAATTTATGTGTCCACTAGAGGGCAAATAAATGCATTTAAATGCAGTAACTTTTGTGTCCACTAGAGGGCAAATAAATGCATTTAAATGCATTAATTTATGTGTCATCTAGAGGGCAAATAAATTCATTTAAATGCAGTTTCCTTTGTGTCCACTAGAGGGCAAATAAATGCATTTAAATGCAGTAATTTTGTGTCCACTAGAGGGCAAATAAATGCATTTAAATGCATTAATTCATGTGTCCACTAGAGGGCAAATAAATGCATTTAAATGCATTAATTCATGTGTCCACTAGAGGGCAAATAAATGCATTTAAATGCATTAATTCATGTGTCCACTAGAGGGCAAATAAATAATTTTAATGCAGTAACTTTTGAGTCCACTAGAGGGCAAATAAATGCATTTAAATGCAGTAATTTATGTGTCCACTAGAGGGCAAATAAATGCATTTAAATGCAGTAACTTTTGTGTCCACTAGAGGGCAAATAAATGCATTTAAATGCAGTTTCCTTTGTGTCCACTAGAGGGCAAATAAATGCATTTAAATGCAGTATTTTCTGTGTCCACTAGAGGGCAAATAAATGCATTTAAATGCAGTATTTTTGTGTCCACTAGAGGGCAAATAAATACATTTAAATGCAGTTTCCTTTGTGTCCACTAGAGGGCAAATAAATGCATTAAAATGCATGTAAATGCAGTAACGTATGTGTCCACTAGAGGGCAAATAAATGCAAATAAATGCATTTAAATGCAATAACGTATGTGTCCACTAGAGGGCAAATAAATGCATTTAAATGCAGTTTCCTTTGTGTCCACTAGAGGGCAAATAAATGCATTTAAATGCAGTAACATTTGTGTCCACTAGAGGGCAAAAAAATGAATTTAAATGCAGTATTTTTTGTGTCCACTAGAGGGCAAATAAATGCATTTAAATGCATGTAAATGCAGTAACGTATGTGTCCACTAGAGGGCAAATAAATGCATTTAAATGCATTTAAATGCAGTAACGTATGTGTCCACTAGAGGGCAAATAAATGCATTTAAATGCAGTATTTTTTGTGTCCACTAGAGGGCAAATAAATGCATTTAAATGCAGTAACCTTTGTGTCCACTAGAGGGCAAAAAAATGAATTTAAATGCAGTATTTTTTGTGTCCACTAGAGGGCAAATAAATGCATTTAAATGCAGTAACCTTTGTGTCCACTAGAGGGCAAATAAATGCATTTAAATGCAGTAACCTTTGTGTCCACTAGAGGGCAAATAAATGCATTTAAATGCATTAATTCATGTGTCCACTAGAGGGCAAATAAATGCATTTATATGCAGTTTCCTTTGTGTCCACTAGAGGGCAAATAAATGCATTTAAATGCAGTAACGTATGTGTCCACTAGAGGTAAAATCAATATATTTAAATGCAGTAATTTATATGTCCACTAGAGGGCAAAAAAATGAATTTAAATGCAGTATTTTTTGTGTCCACTAGAGGGCAAATAAATGCATTTAAATGCATGTAAATGCAGTAACGTATGTGTCCACTAGAGGGCAAATAAATGCATTTAAATGCATTTAAATGCAGTAACGTATGTGTCCACTAGAGGGCAAATAAATGCATTTAAATGCAGTATTTTTTGTGTCCACTAGAGGGCAAATAAATGCATTTAAATGCAGTAACCTTTGTGTCCACTAGAGGGCAAAAAAATGAATTTAAATGCAGTATTTTTTGTGTCCACTAGAGGGCAAATAAATGCATTTAAATGCAGTAACCTTTGTGTCCACTAGAGGGCAAATAAATGCATTTAAATGCAGTAACCTTTGTGTCCACTAGAGGGCAAATAAATGCATTTAAATGCATTAATTCATGTGTCCACTAGAGGGCAAATAAATGCATTTATATGCAGTTTCCTTTGTGTCCACTAGAGGGCAAATAAATGCATTTAAATGCAGTAACGTATGTGTCCACTAGAGGTAAAATCAATATATTTAAATGCAGTAATTTATATGTCCACTAGAGGGCAAATAGATCCATTTAAATGCAGTAACGTATGTGTCCACTAGAGGGCAAATAAATGCATATAAATGCATTTAAATGCAGTAACGTATGTGTCCACTAGAGGGCAAATAAATGCATTTAAATGCAGTAATTTATGTGTCCACTAGAGGGCAAATAAATGCATTTAAATGCAGTAACTTTTGTGTCCACTAGAGGGCAAATAAATGCATTTAAATGCATTAATTTATGTGTCATCTAGAGGGCAAATAAATTCATTTAAATGCAGTTTCCTTTGTGTCCACTAGAGGGCAAATAAATGCATTTAAATGCAGTAATTTTGTGTCCACTAGAGGGCAAATAAATGCATTTAAATGCATTAATTCATGTGTCCACTAGAGGGCAAATAAATGCATTTAAATGCATTAATTCATGTGTCCACTAGAGGGCAAATAAATGCATTTAAATGCATTAATTCATGTGTCCACTAGAGGGCAAATAAATAATTTTAATGCAGTAACTTTTGAGTCCACTAGAGGGCAAATAAATGCATTTAAATGCAGTAATTTATGTGTCCACTAGAGGGCAAATAAATGCATTTAAATGCAGTAACTTTTGTGTCCACTAGAGGGCAAATAAATGCATTTAAATGCAGTTTCCTTTGTGTCCACTAGAGGGCAAATAAATGCATTTAAATGCAGTATTTTCTGTGTCCACTAGAGGGCAAATAAATGCATTTAAAACAGTATTTTTTGTGTCCACTAGAGGGCAAATCAATGCATTTAAATGCATTAATTTATGTGTCAACTAGAGGGCAAATAAATGCATTTAAATGCAGTTTCCTTTGTGTCCACTAGAGGGCAAATAAATGCATTTAAATGCATTAATTTTTGTGTCCACTAGAGGGCAAATAAATGCATTTAAATGCAGTAATCTTTGTGTCCACTAGAGGGCAAATAAATGCATTTAAATGCATTAATTCATATGTCCACTAGAGGGCGAATAAATGCATTTAAATGCAGTTTCCTTTGTGTCCACTAGAGGGCAAATAAATGCATTTAAATGCAGTATTTTTTGTGTCCACTAGAGGGCAAATAAATCAATTTAAATGCAGTAACTTTTGTGTCCACTAGAGGGCAAATAAATGCATTTAAATGCAATAATTTATGTGTCCACTAGAGGGCAAATAAATGCATTTAAATGCAGTTTCCTTTGTGTCCACTAGATGGCAAATAAATGCATTTAAATGCAGTATTTTTTGTGTCCGCTAGAGGGCAAATAAATCAATTTAAATGCAGTAACGTATGTGTCCACTAGAGGGCAAATAAATCAATTTAAATGCAGTAACTTTTGTGTCCACTAGAGGGCAAATTAATGCATTTAAATGCATTAATTCATGTGTCCACTAGAGGGCAAATAAATGCATTTAAATGCAGTATTTTTTGTGTCCACTAGAGGGCAAATAAATGCATTTAAATGCATTAATTCATGTGTCCACTAGAGAGCAAATAAATGCATTTAAATGCAGTAAACTTTGTGTCCACTAGAGGGCAAATAAATGCATTTAAATGCATTAATTCATGTGTCCACTAGAGGGCAAATAAATGCATTTAAATGCAGTTTCCTTTGTGTCCACTAGAGGGCAAATAAATGCATTTAAATGCAGTATTTTTTGTGTCCACTAGAGGGCAAATAAATTCATTTAAATGCAGTAACTTTTGTGTCCACTAGACGGCAAATAAATGCATTTAAATGCAGTAAACTTTGTGTCCACTAGAGGGCAAATAAATGCATTTAAATGCATTAATTCATGTGTCCACTAGAGGGCAAATAAATGCATTTAAATGCAGTTTCCTTTGTGTCCACTAGAGGGCAAATAAACGCATTTAAATGCATTAATTTATGTGTCCACTAGAGGGCAAATAAATACATTTAAATGCAGTAATTAATATGTCCAATAGAGGGCAAATACATAATTTTAATGCAGTAACTTTTGTGTCCACTAGAGGGCAAATAAATGCATTTAAATGCAGTATTTTCTGTGTCCACTAGAGGGCAAATAAATGCATTTAAATGCAGTAATTTATGTGTCCACTAGAGGGCAAATAAATGCATTTAAATACAATATTTTTTGTGTCTAATAGAGGGCAAATAAATGCATTTAAATGCAGTATTTTTTGTGTCCACTAGAGGGCAAATAAATGCATTTAAATGCAGTATTTTTTGTGTCCACTAGAGGGCAAATAATACATTTAAATGCAGTTTCCTTTGTGTCCACTAGAGGGCAAATAAATGCATTTAAATGCATGTAAATGCAGTAACGTATGTGTCCACTAGAGGGCAAATAAATGCAAATAAATGCATTTAAATGCAATAACGTATGTGTCCACTAGAGGGCAAACACATGCATTTAAATGCAGTTTCCTTTGTGTCCACTAGAGGGCAAATAAATGCATTTAAATGCAGTTTCCTTTGTGTCCACTAGAGGGCAAAAAAATGAATTTAAATGCAATATTTTTTGTGTCTAATAGAGGGCAAATAAATGCATTTAAATGCAGTATTTTTTGTGTCCACTAGAGGGCAAATAAATGCATTTAAATGCAGTATTTTTTGTGTCCACTAGAGGGCAAATAAATACATTTAAATGCAGTTTCCTTTGTGTCCACTAGAGGGCAAATAAATGCATTTAAATGCATGTAAATGCAGTAACGTATGTGTCCACTAGAGGGCAAATAAATGCAAATAAATGCATTTAAATGCAATAACGTATGTGTCCACTAGAGGGCAAATAAATGCATTTAAATGCAGTTTCCTTTGTGTCCACTAGAGGGCAAATAAATGCATTTAAATGCAGTTTCCTTTGTGTCCACTAGAGGGCAAAAAAATGAATTTAAATGCAGTATTTTTTGTGTCCACTAGAGGGCAAATAAATGCATTTAAATGCAGTTTCCTTTGTGTCCACTAGAGGGCAAATAAATGCATTTAAATGCAGTTTCCTTTGTGTCCACTAGAGGGCAAATAAATGCATTTAAATGCATTTAAATGCAGTAACGTATGTGTCCACTAGAGGGCAAATAAATGCATTTAAATGCAGTATTTTTTGTGTCCACTAGAGGGCAAATAAATGCATTTAAATGCAGTAACCTTTGTGTCCACTAGAGGGCAAAAAAATGAATTTAAATTCAGTATTTTTTGTGTCCACTAGAGGGCAAATAAATGCATTTAAATGCAGTTTCCTTTGTGTCCACTAGAGGGCAAATAAATGCATTTAAATGCAGTTTCCTTTGTGTCCACTAGAGGGCAAATAAATGCATTTAAATGCATGTAAATGCAGTAACGTATGTGTCCACTAGAGGGCAAATAAATGCATTTAAATGCATTTAAATGCAGTTTCCTTTGTGTCCACTAGAGGGCAAATAAATGCATTTAAATGCAGTATTTTTTGTGTCCACTAGAGGGCAAATAAATGCATTTAAATGCAGTAACCTTTGTGTCCACTAGAGGGCAAAAAAATGAATTTAAATGCAGTATTTTTTGTGTCCACTAGAGGGCAAATAAATGCATTTAAATGCAGTAACCTTTGTGTCCACTAGAGGGCAAATAAATGCATTTAAATGCAGTAACCTTTGTGTCCACTAGAGGGCAAATAAATGCATTTAAATGCATTAATTCATGTGTCCACTAGAGGGCAAATAAATGCATTTATATGCAGTTTCCTTTGTGTCCACTAGAGGGCAAATAAATGCATTTAAATGCAGTAATTTTTGTGTCCACTGGAGGGCAAATAAATGCATTTAAATGCAGTAATTAATGTGTCCACTAGAGGTAAAATCAATATATTTAAATGCAGTAATTTATATGTCCACTAGAGGGCAAATACATAATTTTAATGCAGTAACTTTTGTGTCCACTAGAGGGCAAATAAATGCATTTAAATGCAGTAATTTGTGTGTCCACTAGAGGGCAAATAGATCCATTTAAATGCAGTAACGTATGTGTCCACTAGAGGGCAAATAAATGCATTTAAATGCAGTAACTTTTGTGTCCACTAGAGGGCAAATAAATGCATTCAAATGCAGTTTCCTTTGTGTCCACTAGAGGGCAAATAAATGCATTTAAATGCATTAATTTTGTGTCCACTAGAGGGCAAATAAATGCATTTAAATGCATTAATTCATGTGTCCACTAGAGGGCAAATAAATGCATTTAAATACAATATTTTTTGTGTCTACTAGAGGGCAAATAAATGCATTTAAATGCAGTATTTTTTGTGTCCACTAGAGGGCAAATAAATGCATTTAAATGCAGTAACCTTTGTGTCCACTAGAGGGCAAAAAAATGAATTTAAATGCAGTATTTTTTGTGTCCACTAGAGGGCAAATAAATGCATTTAAATGCAGTAACCTTTGTGTCCACTAGAGGGCAAATAAATGCATTTATATGCAGTTTCCTTTGTGTCCACTAGAGGGCAAATAAATGCATTTAAATGCAGTAATTTTTGTGTCCACTGGAGGGCAAATAAATGCATTTAAATGCAGTAATTAATGTGTCCACTAGAGGTAAAATCAATATATTTAAATGCAGTAATTTATATGTCCACTAGAGGGCAAATACATAATTTTAATGCAGTAACTTTTGTGTCCACTAGAGGGCAAATAAATGCATTTAAATGCAGTAATTTGTGTGTCCACTAGAGGGCAAATAGATCCATTTAAATGCAGTAACGTATGTGTCCACTAGAGGGCAAATAAATGCATTTAAATGCAGTAACTTTTGTGTCCACTAGAGGGCAAATAAATGCATTCAAATGCAGTTTCCTTTGTGTCCACTAGAGGGCAAATAAATGCATTTAAATGCATTAATTTTGTGTGTCCACTAGAGGGCAAATAGATCCATTTAAATGCAGTAACGTATGTGTCCACTAGAGGGCAAATAAATGCATTTAAATGCAGTAACTTTTGTGTCCACTAGAGGGCAAATAAATGCATTCAAATGCAATTTCCTTTGTGTCCACTAGAGGGCAAATAAATGCATTTAAATGCATTAATTTTGTGTCCACTAGAGGGCAAATAAATGCATTTAAATGCATTAATTCATGTGTCCACTAGAGGGCAAATAAATGCATTTAAATACAATATTTTTTGTGTCTACTAGAGGGCAAATAAATGCATTTAAATGCAGTATTTTTTGTGTCCACTAGAGGGCAAATAAATGCATTTAAATGCAGTATTTTTTGTGTCCACTAGAGGGCAAATAAATGCATTTAAATGCAGTATTTTTTGTGTCCACTAGAGGGCAAATAAATGCATTTAAATGCAGTATTTTTTGTGTCCACTAGAGGGCAAATAAATGCATTTAAATGCATTAATTTATATGTCAACTAGAGGGCAAATAAATGCATATAAATGCAGTTTCCTTTGTGTCCACTAGAGGGAAAATAAATGCATTTAAATGCAGTATTTTTTGTGTCCACTAGAGGGCAAATAAATGCATTTAAATGCATTAATTCATGTGTCCACTAGAGGGCAAATAAATGCATTTAAATACAATATTTTTTGTGTCTACTAGAGGGCAAATAAATGCATTTAAATGCAGTATTTTTTGTGTCCACTAGAGGGCAAATAAATGCATTTAAATGCAGTATTTTTTGTGTCCACTAGAGGGCAAATAAATGCATTTAAATGCATTAATTTATGTGTCAACTAGAGGGCAAATAAATGCATTTAAATGCAGTTTCCTTTGTGTCCACTAGAGGGAAAATAAATGCATTTAAATGCAGTATTTTTTGTGTCCACTAGAGGGCAAATAAATGCATTTAAATGCATTAATTCATGTGTCCACTAGAGGGCAAATAAATGCATTTAAATGCAGTAACTTTTGTGTCCACTAGAGGGCAAATAAATGCATTTAAATACATTAATTTATGTGTCAACTAGAGGGCAAATAAATGCATTTAAATGCAGTTTCCTTTGTGTCCACTAGAGGGCAAATAAATGCATTTAAATGCAGTATTTTCTGTGTCCACTAGAGGGCAAATAAATGCATTTAAAACAGTATTTTTTGTGTCCACTAGAGGGCAAATAAATGCATTTAAATGCATTAATTTATGTGTCAACTACAGGGCAAATAAATGCATTTAAATGCAGTTTCCTTTGTGTCCACTAGAGGGCAAATAAATGCATTTAAATGCATGTAAATGCAGTAACGTATGTGTCCACTAGAGGGCAAATAAATGCATTTAAATGCATTTAAATGCAGTAACGTATGTGTCAACTAGAGGGCAAATAAATGCATTTAAATGCAGTTTCCTTTGTGTCCACTAGAGGGCAAATAAATGCATTTAAATGCAGAATTTTTTGTGTCCACTAGAGGGCAAATAAATGCATTTAAATGCAGTATTTTTTGTGTCCACTAGAGGGCAAATAAATGCATTTACATACAGTAATTTTCGTGTCCACTAGAGGGCAAATAAATGCATTTAAATGCATTAATTCATGTGTCCACTAGAGGGCAAATAAATACATTTAAATGCAGTAATTCATATGTCGACTAGAGGGCAAATAAATGCATTTAAATGCAGTAATTTTTGTGTCCACTAGAGGGCAAATAAATGCATTTAAATGCAGTATTTTTTGTGTCCACTAGAGGGCAAATAAATGCATTTAAATGCAGTATTTTTTTTTGTCCACTAGAGGGCAAATAAATGCATTTAAATGCAATAACGTATGTGTCCACTAGAGGGCAAATAAATACATTAAAATGCAGTTTCCTTTGTGTCCACTAGAGGGTAAATAAATGCATTTAAATGCAGTATTTTTTGTGTCCACTAGAGGGCAAATAAATACATTTAAATGCATTTTCCTTTGTGTCCACTAGAGGGCAAATAAATGCATTTAAATGCATGTAAATGCATTAACGTATGTGTCCACTAGAGGGCAAATAAATGCATTTAAATGCAGTATTTTTTGTGTCCACTAGAGGGCAAATAAATGCATTTAAATGCAGTAACCTTTGTGTCCACTAGAGGGCAAATAAATTAATTTAAATGCAGTATTTTTTGTGTCCACTAGAGGGCAAATAAATGCATTTAAATGCAGTATTTTTTGTGTCCACTAGAGGGCAAATAAATGCATTTAAATGCAGTAACCTTTGTGTCCACTGGAGGGCAAATAAATGCATTTAAATGCAGTAATTAATGTGTCCACTAGAGGTCAAATCAATATATTTAAATGCAGTAACTTATGTGTCCACTAGAGGGCAAATAAATGCATTTAAATGCAGTAATTTGTGTGTCCACTAGAGGGCAAATAAATGCATTTAATTGCAGTAACTTATGTGTCCACTAGAGGGCAAATAAATGCATTTAAATGCAGTAATTTGTGTGTCCACTAGAGGGCAAATAAATGCATTTAAATGCAGTAACGTATGTGTCCACTAGAGGGCAAATAAATGCATTTAAATGCAGTAACTTATGTGTCCACTAGAGGGCAAATAAATGCATTTAAATACAATATTTTTTGTGTCTACTAGAGGGCAAATAAATGCATTTAAATGCAGTATTTTTTGTGTCCACTAGAGCAGGGGTTCTTAACCTTTCTGACCTTGGGGCCCAATTTTTTCAGTACAGAGTGGCCCGAGGCCCGTTAAATATTAACACTGTATAGCAGTGAAGGTCCAGAACATCATAATAAATATATATATATATATATATATATATATATATATATATATATATATATATATATATATATATATATATATATATATATATATATATATATATATATATATATATATATATATATATATATATTCAAGTAGCCTCATAGTTGTATCAACATCTGCATCTGACTGTTATATTAAAAAAGTACATATTTGCCCATTAACATGTGTAACTTCAATTACACATTTTTTTCTCTTAAAAATAAAATAAATAAATAAGATTTTATTTTATTTTTCAAATGCTATGTTATTTTATTTCTTTACCAGCAGTTTGAATTTCCCCTTTTCTTTGTTAATTGTCTCAACACATTTTTATAATAAATTAATATAAACACATCTTAGCAATTTAAAAGTTTTGCAGTTTTTCTTTCTTCCCCTTAATCTTATGCCCTCACTTTCTGTCGTTCAGTGAGAGAACTGAGCTCTAATTTCTCCTGCCAGGACTTTAAATCTGGGCTGGATGGTGTCAGGATCTCATGCACATGAGAAGGTGCTCATTGATGAACCTGGAACGATATTTAGTTTTAATTATGTTAATTGTGGAGAAAGCTGCTTCACAGCTGTATGTGGACCCAAACACGTTTAAGATGGTCAGCTTATTTTCTGTGACTTCAGTTCAGACTTGAGTGGATATGTTTGATGAAAAACTTTGTGTTTTGTTTCAGTGGCGTTTTACTTTCGCACTTTGAACGCCACGGTCTCTGAACGTATGAGACACTGGTTTTGTCCCAGTGGGAAGACTGAACCAGGATGAATCTGTCCATTCCGGGTTGAACTTCCCTTTCCACCTGTTAGGCTTCTCATCTCTGTAAGAGTCAAGCTAATTACTTACTAAGTAACTTACTAAGTTTTATTTACATTAATAAGTTGTCAGGACTGCACGTGTCGGATTTCATCCGAGCCTGATCAGCTGAGACGGCCGGGCAGAACCCGCAGCTCTCTGGCCGCTGCAGCCGTGTCACTTTCCGATGCTTTTGCGAGCCCAAACAACAGTCCAGTCCAGCAGACACATCTACATGTACAATCCTTCAGCAGTAACGATGGAGCCCACCGCCCGAGCGGCACCGACCTCCCCGGCTGCGCGGACGAGTCAGGATAAATGATCACGCCGCTTTCGCTCGCTCTGGGCGCAGACCCAAGTAATCGATCCCTGATCCTGGCGGATCTAAACCTACTCTGTGCAAAATGAAGGATTTTCTCTATAAATACACACCATTTCTCTTACTATTACACCTAGAGCTAGCTGAGGATCTTCTTCTCCTCATTTGGTCGGGAGTTGCTATGCAGTCCCGCGGCCCCCGCGGCCCACATGTACAAAACTGATTTTTTTTCGCGGCCCACTAGATGGCGCTCGCGGCCCAAGTGTGGGCCGCGGCCCTATGGTTAAGAATCACTGCACTAGAGGGCAAATAAATGCATTTAAATGCAGTATTTTTTGTGTCCACTAGAGGGCAAATAAATGCATTTAAATGCATTAATTTATGTGTCAACTAGATACGTAAATGCAGTTTCCTTTGTGTCCACTAGAGGGCAAATAAATGCATTTAAATGCAGTAATTTGTGTGTCCACTAGAGGGCAAATAAATCCATTTAAATGCAGTAACGTATGTGTCCACTAGAGGGCAAATAAATGCATATAAATGCATTTAAATGCAGTAACGTATGTGTCCACTAGAGGGCAAATAAATGCATTTAAATGCAGTAACTTATGTGTCCACTAGAGGGCAAATAAATGCATTTAAATGCAGTAATTTGTGTGTCCACTAGAGGGCAAATAAATGCATTTAAATGCAGTAACTTTTGTGTCCACTAGAGGGCAAATAAATGCATTTAAATGCATTAATTTATGTGTCATCTAGAGGGCAAATAAATGCATTTAAATGCAGTTTCCTTTGTGTCCACTAGAGGGCAAATAAATGCATTTAAATGCAGTAACTTTTGTGTCCACTAGAGGGCAAATGAATGCATTCAAATGCATTAATTCATGTGTCCACTAGAGGGCAAATAAATGCATTTAAATACAATATTTTTTGTGTCTACTAGAGGGCAAATAAATGCATTTAAATACAATATTTTTTGTGTCTACTAGAGGGCAAATAAATGCATTTAAATGCAGTATTTTTTGTGTCCACTAGAGGGCAAATAAATGCATTTAAATGCAGTATTTTTTGTGTCCACTAGAGGGCAAATAAATGCATTTAAATGCATTAATTTATGTGTCAACTAGAGGGCAAATAAATGCATTTAAATGCATTAATTCATGTGTCCACTAGAGGGCAAATAAATAATTTTAATGCAGTAACTTTTGAGTCCACTAGAGGGCAAATAAATGCATATAAATGCATTTAAATGCAGTAACGTATGTGTCCACTAGAGGGCAAATAAATGCATTTAAATGCAGTAACTTATGTGTCCACTAGAGGGCAAATAAATGCATTTAAATGCAGTAATTTGTGTGTCCACTAGAGGGCAAATAAATGCATTTAAATGCAGTAACTTTTGTGTCCACTAGAGGGCAAATGAATGCATTCAAATGCATTAATTCATGTGTCCACTAGAGGGCAAATAAATGCATTTAAATACAATATTTTTTGTGTCTACTAGAGGGCAAATAAATGCATTTAAATGCAGTATTTTTTGTGTCCACTAGAGGGCAAATAAATGCATTTAAATGCAGTATTTTTTGTGTCCACTAGAGGGCAAATAAATGCATTTAAATGCATTAATTTATGTGTCAACTAGAGGGCAAATAAATGCATTTAAATGCATTAATTCATGTGTCCACTAGAGGGCAAATAAATAATTTTAATGCAGTAACTTTTGAGTCCACTAGAGGGCAAATAAATGCATTTAAATGCATTAATTCATGTGTCCACCTGAGGGCAAATAAATGCATTTATATGCAGTTTGCTTTGTGTCCACTAGAGGGCAAATAAATGCATTTAAATGCAGTATTTTTTGTGTCCACTAGAGGGCAAATAAATGCATTTAAATGCAGTAATTTAATTGTCCACTAGAGGGCAAATAAATGCATTTAAATGCAGTAACTTTTGTGTCCACTAGAGGGCAAATAAATGCATTTAAATGCATGTAAATGCAGTAACGTATGTGTCCACTAGAGGGCAAATAAATGCATTTAAATGCAGTGTTTTTTGTGTCCACTAGAGGGCAAATAAATGCATTTAAATGCAGTAATTTTTGTGTCCACTAGAGGGCAAATAAATGCATTTAAATGCAGTAATTTTTGTGTCCACTAGAGGGCAAATAAATGCATTTAAATGCATTAATTCATGTGTCCCCTAGAGGGCAAATAAATGCATTTAAATGCAGTTTCCTTTGTGTCCACTAGAGGGCAAATAAATGCATTTAAATGCAGTATTTTTTGTGTCCACTAGAGGGCAAATAAATGCATTTACATACAGTAATTTTTGTGTCCACTAGAGGGCAAATAAATGCATTTAAAAGCATTAATTTATGTGTCCACTAGAGGGCAAATAAATGCATTTAAGTGCAGTAATTCATATGTCCACTAGAGGGCAAATAAATCAATTGAAATGCACTAACTTTTGTGTCCACTAGAGGGCAAATAAATACATTTAAATGCAGTAATTAAGGTGTCCACTAGAGGGCAAATAAATGCATTTAAATGCAGTAATTTTTGTGTCCACTAGAGGGCAAATAAATGCATTTAAATGCAGTAATTAAGGTGTCCACTAGAGGGAAAATCAATGTATTTAAATGCAGTAATTTGTGTGTCCACTAGAGGGGAAATAAATGCATTTAAATGCAGTTTCCTTTGTGTCCACTAGAGGGCAAATAAATGCATTTAAATGCAGTATTTTTTGAGTCCACTAGAGGGCAAATAAATAATTTTAATGCAGTAACTTTTGAGTCCACTAGAGGGCAAATAAATGCATTTAAATGCAGTAACTTATATGTCCACTAGAGGGCAAATAAATGCATTTAAATGCAGTATTTTTTGTGTCCACTAGAGGACAAAAAAATAATTTGAATGCAGTAACTTTTGTGTCCACTAGAGGGCAAATAAATGCATTTAAATGCATTTAAATGCAGTAACGTATTTGTCCACTAGAGGGCAAATAAATGCATTAAAATGCAGTAACTTATGTGTCCACTAGAGGGCAAATAAATGCATTTAAATGCAGTATTTTTGTGTCCACTAGAGGGCAAATAAATGCATTTAAATGCAGTATTTTTTGTGTCCACTAGAGGGCAAAGAAATACATTTAAATGCAGTTTCCTTTGTGTCCACTAGAGGGCAAATAAATGCATTTAAATGCATGTAAATGCAGTAACGTATGTGTCCACTAGAGGGCAAATCAATGCAAATAAATGCATTTAAATGCAATAACGTATGTGTCCACTAGAGGGCAAATAAATGCATTTAAATGCAGTTTCCTTTGTGTCCACTAGAGGGCAAATAAATGCATTTAAATGCAGTTTACTTTGTGTCCACTAGAGGGCAAAAAAATGAATTTAAATGCAGTATTTTTTGTGTCCACTAGAGGGCAAATAAATGCATTTAAATGCAGTTTCCTTTCTGTCCACTAGAGGGCAAATAAATGCATTTAAATGCAGTTTCCTTTGTGTCCACTAGAGGGCAAATAAATGCATTTAAATGCATTTAAATGCAGTAACGTATGTGTCCACTAGAGGGCAAATAAATGCATTTAAATGCAGTATTTTTTGTGTCCACTAGAGGGCAAATAAATGCATTTAAATGCAGTAACCTTTGTGTCCACTAGAGGGCAAAAAAATGAATTTAAATGCAGTATTTTTTGTGTCAACTAGAGGGCAAATAAATGCATTTAAATGCAGTTTCCTTTGTGTCCACTAGAGGGCAAATAAATGCATTTAAATGCAGTAACCTTTGTGTCCACTAGAGGGCAAAAAAATTAATTTAAATGCAGTATTTTTTGTGTCCACTAGAGGGCAAATAAATGCATTTAAATGCAGTAACCTTTGTGTCCACTAAATGGCAAATAAATGCATTTAAATGCATTAATTCATGTGTCCACTAGAGGGCAAATAAATGCATTTATATGTAGTTTCCTTTGTGTCCACTAGAGGGCAAATAAATGCATTTAAATGCAGTAACGTATGTGTCCACTAGAGGGCAAATAAATGCATTTAAATACAGTATGTTATGTGTCCAATAGAGGGCAAATACATAATTTTAATGCAGTAACTTTTGTGTCCACTAGAGGGCAAATAAATGCATTTAAATGCAGTAATTTGTGTGTCCACTAGAAGGCAAATAAATGCATTTAAATGCAGTAATTTTTGTGTCCACTGGAGGGCAAATAAATGCATTTAAATGCAGTAATTAATGTGTCCACTAGAGGGCAAATACATAATTTTAATGCAGTAACTTTTGTGTCCACTAGAGGGCAAATAAATGCATTTAAATGCAGTAATTTGTGTGTCCACTAGAGGGCAAATAAATGCATTTAAATGCAGTAACTTTTGTGTCCACTAGAGGGCAAATAAATGCATTTAAATGCATTAATTTATGTGTCATCTAGAGGGCAAATAAATGCATTTAAATGCAGTTTCCTTTGTGTCCACTAGAGGGCAAATAAATACATTTAAATGCAGTAATTTTGTGTCCACTAGAGGGCAAATAAATGCATTTAAATGCAGTAATTTGTGTGTCCACTAGAGGACAAATAAATCCATTTAAATGCAGTAACGTATGTGTCCACTAGAGGGCAAATAAATGCATATAAATGCATTTAAATGCAGTAACGTATGTGTCCACTAGAGGGCAAATAAATGCATTTAAATGCAGTAATTTATGTGTCCACTAGAGGGCAAATAAATGCATTTAAATGCAGTAACTTTTGTGTCCACTAGAGGGCAAATAAATGCATTTAAATGCATTAATTTATGTGTCATCTAGAGGGCAAATAAATGCATTTAAATGCAGTTTCCTTTGTGTCCACTAGAGGGCAAATAAATGCATTTAAATGCAGTAATTTTGTGTCCACTAGAGGGCAAATAAATGCATTTAAATGCATTAATTCATGTGTCCACTAGAGGGCAAATAAATGCATTTAAATGCATTAATTCATGTGTCCACTAGAGTGCAAATAAATAATTTTAATGCAGTAACTTTTGAGTCCACTAGAGGGCAAATAAATGCATTTAAATGCAGTAATTTATGTGTCCACTAGAGGGCAAATAAATGCATTTAAATGCAGTTTCCTTTGTGTCCACTAGAGGGCAAATAAATGCATTTAAATGCATTAATTCATGTGTCCACTAGAGGGCAAATAAATACATTTAAATGCAGAAATTCATATGTCCACTAGAGGGCAAATAAATGCATTTAAATGCAGTAATTTTTGTGTCCACTAGAGGGCAAATAAATGCATTTAAATGCAGTATTTTTTGTGTCCACTAGAGGGCAAATAAATGCATTTAAATGCAATAACGTATGTGTCCACTAGAGGGCAAATAAATGCATTAAAATGCAGTTTCCTTTGTGTCCACTAGAGGGCAAATAAATGCATTTAAATGCATTTAAATGCAGTAACGTATTTGTCCACTAGAGGGCAAATAAATGCATTTAAATGCAGTAACTTATGTGTCCACTAGAGGGCAAATAAATGCATTTAAATACAATATTTTTTGTGTCTAATAGAGGGCAAATAAATGCATTTAAATGCAGTATTTTTTGTGTCCACTAGAGGGCAAATAAATGCATTTAAATGCAGTATTTTTTGTGTCCACTAGAGGGCAAATAAATACATTTAAATGCAGTTTCCTTTGTGTCCACTAGAGGGCAAATAAATGCATTTAAATGCAGTTTCCTTTGTGTCCACTAGAGGGCAAAAAAATGAATTTAAATGCAGTATTTTTTGTGTCCACTAGAGGGCAAATAAATGCATTTAAATGCAGTTTCCTTTGTGTCCACTAGAGGGCAAATAAATGCATTTAAATGCAGTAACCTTTGTGTCCACTAGAGGGCAAAAAATGAATTTAAATGCAGTATTTTTTGTGTCCACTAGAGGGCAAATAAATGCATTTAAATGCAGTTTCCTTTGTGTCCACTAGAGGGCAAATAAATGCATTTAAATGCAGTTTCCTTTGTGTCCACTAGAGGGCAAATAAATGCATTTAAATGCATGTAAATGCAGTAACGTATGTGTCCACTAGAGGGCAAATAAATGCATTTAAATGCATTTAAATGCAGTAACGTATGTGTCCACTAGAGGGCAAATAAATGCATTTAAATGCAGTATTTTTTGTGTCCACTAGAGGGCAAATAAATGCATTTAAATGCAGTAACCTTTGTGTCCACTAGAGGGCAAAAAAATTAATTTAAATGCAGTATTTTTTGTGTCCACTAGAGGGCAAATAAATGCATTTAAATGCAGTAACCTTTGTGTCCACTAGAGGGCAAATAAATGCATTTAAATACAGTATTTTATGTGTCCAATAGAGGGCAAATAAATGCATTTAAATGCAGTAATTTTTGTGTCCACTAGAGGGCAAATAAATGCATTTAAATGCAGTATTTTTTGTGTCCACTAGAGGGCAAATAAATGCATTTAAATGCAGTAACCTTTGTGTCCACTAGAGGGCAAAAAAATTAATTTAAATGCAGTATTTTTTGTGTCCACTAGAGGGCAAATAAATGCATTTAAATGCAGTAACCTTTGTGTCCACTAGAGGGCAAATAAATGCATTTAAATACAGTATTTTATGTGTCCAATAGAGGGCAAATAAATGCATTTAAATGCAGTAATTTTTGTGTCCACTAGAGGTAAAATCAATATATTTAAATGCAGTAATTTATATGTCCACTAGAGGGCAAATACATAATTTTAATGCAGTAACTTTTGTGTCCACTAGAGGGCAAATAAATGCATTTAAATGCAGTAATTTGTGTGTCCACTAGAGGGCAAATAAATCCATTTAAATGCAGTAACTTTTGTGTCCACTAGAGGGCAAATAAATGCATTTAAATGCATGTAAATGCAGTAACGTATGTGTCCACTAGAGGGCAAATAAATGCATTTAAATGCATTTAAATGCAGTAACGTATGTGTCCACTAGAGGGCAAATAAATGCATTTAAATGCAGTATTTTTTGTGTCCACTAGAGGGCAAATAAATGCATTTAAATGCAGTAACCTTTGTGTCCACTAGAGGGCAAAAAAATTAATTTAAATGCAGTATTTTTTGTGTCCACTAGAGGGCAAATAAATGCATTTAAATGCAGTATTTTTTGTGTCCACTAGAGGGCAAATAAATGCATTTAAATGCAGTAATTTTTGTGTCCACTAGAGGGCAAATAAATGCATTTAAATGCATTAATTCATGTGTCCCCTAGAGGGCAAATAAATGCATTTAAATGCAGTTTCCTTTGTGTCCACTAGAGGGCAAATAAATGCATTTAAATGCAGTATTTTTTGTGTCCACTAGAGGGCAAATAAATGCATTTACATACAGTAATTTTTGTGTCCACTAGAGGGCAAATAAATGCATTTAAAAGCATTAATTTATGTGTCCACTAGAGGGCAAATAAATGCATTTAAGTGCAGTAATTCATATGTCCACTAGAGGGCAAATAAATCAATTGAAATGCACTAACTTTTGTGTCCACTAGAGGGCAAATAAATACATTTAAATGCAGTAATTAAGGTGTCCACTAGAGGGCAAATAAATGCATTTAAATGCAGTAATTTTTGTGTCCACTAGAGGGCAAATAAATGCATTTAAATGCAGTAATTAAGGTGTCCACTAGAGGGAAAATCAATGTATTTAAATGCAGTAATTTGTGTGTCCACTAGAGGGGAAATAAATGCATTTAAATGCAGTTTCCTTTGTGTCCACTAGAGGGCAAATAAATGCATTTAAATGCAGTAATTAATGTGTCCACTAGAGCGGAAATAAATGCATTTAAATGCAGTTTCCTTTGTGTCCACTAGAGGGCAAATAAATGCATTTAAATGCAGTATTTTTTGAGTCCACTAGAGGGCAAATAAATAATTTTAATGCAGTAACTTTTGAGTCCACTAGAGGGCAAATAAATGCATTTAAATGCAGTAACATATATGTCCACTAGAGGGCAAATAAATGCATTTAAATGCAGTATTTTTTGTGTCCACTAGAGGACAAAAAAATAATTTGAATGCAGTAACTTTTGTGTCCACTAGAGGGCAAATAAATGCATTTAAATACAATATTTTTTGTGTCTAATAGAGGGCAAATAAATGCATTTAAATGCAGTATTTTTTGTGTCCACTAGAGGGCAAATAAATGCATTTAAATACAATATTTTTTGTGTCTAATAGAGGGCAAATAAATGCATTTAAATGCAGTATTTTTTGTGTCCACTAGAGGGCAAATAAATGCATTTAAATGCAGTATTTTTTGTGTCCACTAGAGGGCAAATAAATACATTTAAATGCAGATTCCTTTGTGTCCACTAGAGGGCAAATAAATGCATTTAAATGCATTTAAATGCAGTAACGTATTTGTCCACTAGAGGGCAAATAAATGCATTTAAATACAATATTTTTTGTGTCTAATAGAGGGCAAATAAATGCATTTAAATGCAGTATTTTTTGTGTCCACTAGAGGGCAAATAAATGCATTTAAATGCAGTATTTTTTGTGTCCACTAGAGGGCAAATAAATGCATTTAAATGCAGTTTCCTTTGTGTCCACTAGAGGGCAAATAAATGCATTTAAATGCAGTTTCCTTTGTGTCCACTAGAGGGCAAATAAATGCATTTAAATGCATTTAAATGCAGTAACGTATGTGTCCACTAGAGGGCAAATAAATGCATTTAAATGCAGTATTTTTTGTGTCCACTAGAGGGCAAATAAATGCATTTAAATGCAGTAACCTTTGTGTCCACTAGAGGGCAAAAAAATGAATTTAAATGCAGTATTTTTTGTGTCAACTAGAGGGCAAATAAATGCATTTAAATGCAGTTTCCTTTGTGTCCACTAGAGGGCAAATAAATGCATTTAAATGCAGTTTCCTTTGTGTCCACTAGAGGGCAAATAAATGCATTTAAATGCATGTAAATGCAGTAACGTATGTGTCCACTAGAGGGCAAATAAATGCATTTAAATGCATTTAAATGCAGTAACGTATGTGTCCACTAGAGGGCAAATAAATGCATTTAAATGCAGTATTTTTTGTGTCCACTAGAGGGCAAATAAATGCATTTAAATGCAGTAACCTTTGTGTCCACTAGAGGGCAAAAAAATTAATTTAAATGGAGTATTTTTTGTGTCCACTAGAGGGCAAATAAATGCATTTAAATGCAGTAACCTTTGTGTCCACTAAAGGGCAAATAAATGCATTTATATGCAGTTTCCTTTGTGTCCACTAGAGGGCAAATAAATGCATTTAAATGCAGTAACGTATGTGTCCACTAGAGGGCAAATAAATGCATTTAAATGCATGTAAATGCAGTAACGTATGTGTCCACTAGAGGGCAAATAAATGCATTTAAATGCATTTAAATGCAGTAACGTATGTGTCCACTAGAGGGCAAATAAATGCATTTAAATGCAGTATTTTTTGTGTCCACTAGAGGGCAAATAAATGCATTTAAATGCAGTAACCTTTGTGTCCACTAGAGGGCAAAAAAATTAATTTAAATGCAGTATTTTTTGTGTCCACTAGAGGGCAAATAAATGCATTTAAATGCAGTATTTTTTGTGTCCACTAGAGGGCAAATAAATGCATTTAAATGCAGTAACCTTTGTGTCCACTAGAGGGCAAATAAATGCATTTAAATGCATTAATTCATGTGTACACTAGAGGGCAAATAAATGCATTTATATGCAGTTTCCTTTGTGTCCACTAGAGGGCAAATAAATGCATTTAAATGCAGTAACGTATGTGTCCACTAGAGGGCAAATAAATGCATTTAAATACAGTATTTTATGTGTCCAATAGAGGGCAAATAAATGCATTTAAATGCAGTAATTTGTGTGTCCACTAGAGGGCAAATAAATCCATTTAAATGCAGTAACGTATGTGTCCACTAGAGGGCAAATAAATGCATATAAATGCATTTAAATGCAGTAACGTATGTGTCCACTAGAGGGCAAATAAATGCATTTAAATGCAGTAATTTATGTGTCCACTAGAGGGCAAATAAATGCATTTAAATGCAGTAACTTTTGTGTCCACTAGAGGGCAAATAAATGCATTTAAATGCATTAATTTATGTGTCATCTAGAGGGCAAATAAATGCATTTAAATGCAGTTTCCTTTGTGTCCACTAGAGGGCAAATAAATGCATTTAAATGCAGTAATTTATGTGTCCACTAGAGGGCAAATAAATGCCTTTAAATGCAGTAACTTTTGTGTCCACTAGAGGGCAAATAAATGCATTTAAATGCATTAATTAATGTGTCAACTAGAGGGCAAATAAATGCATTTAAATGCAGTTTCCTTTGTGTCCACTAGAGGGCAAATAAATGCATTTAAATGCAGTATTTTCTGTGTCCACTAGAGGGCAAATAAATGCATTTAAACAGTATTTTTTGTGTCCACTAGAGGGCAAATAAATGCATTTAAATGCATTAATTTATGTGTCAACTAGAGGGCAAATAAATGCATTTAAATGCAGTTTCCTTTGTGTCCACTAGAGGGCAAATAAATGCATTTAAATGCATTAATTTATGTGTCAACTAGAGGGCAAATAAATGCATTTAAATGCAGTTTCCTTTGTGTCCACTAGAGGGCAAATAAATGCATTTAAATGCATTTAAATGCAGTAACGTATGTGTCAACTAGAGGGCAAATAAATGCATTTAAATGCAGTTTCCTTTGTGTCCACTAGAGGGCAAATAAATGCATTTAAATGCAGTATTTTTTGTGTCCACTAGAGGGCAAATAAATGCATTTACATACAGTAATTTTTGTGTCCACTAGAGGGCAAATAAATGCATTTAAATGCATTAATTCATGTGTCCACTAGAGGGCAAATAAATACATTTAAATGCAGTAATTCATATGTCCACTAGAGGGCAAATAAATGCATTTAAATGCAGTAATTTTTGTGTCCACTAGAGGGCAAATAAATGCGTTTAAATGCATTAATTTATGTGTCAACTAGAGGGCAAATAAATGCATTTAAAACAGTATTTTTTGTGTCCACTAGAGGGCAAATAAATGCATTTAAATGCATTAATTTATGTGTCAACTAGAGGGCAAATAAATGCATTTAAATGCAGTTTCCTTTGTGTCCACTAGAGGGCAAATAAATGCATTTAAATGCATTAATTTATGTGTCAACTAGAGGGCAAATAAATGCATTTAAATGCAGTTTCCTTTGTGTCCACTAGAGGGCAAATAAATGCATTTAAATGCATTTAAATGCAGTAACGTATGTGTCAACTAGAGGGCAAATAAATGCATTTAAATGCAGAATTTTTTGTGTCCACTAGAGGGCAAATAAATGCATTTAAATGCAGTATTTTTTGTGTCCACTAGAGGGCAAATAAATGCATTTACATACAGTAATTTTTGTGTCCACTAGAGGGCAAATAAATGCATTTAAATGCATTAATTTATGTGTCAACTAGAGGGCAAATAAATGCATTTAAAACAGTATTTTTTGTGTCCACTAGAGGGCAAATAAATGCATTTAAATGCATTAATTTATGTGTCAACTAGAGGGCAAATAAATGCATTTAAATGCAGTTTCCTTTGTGTCCACTAGAGGGCAAATAAATGCATTTAAATGCATTAATTTATGTGTCAACTAGAGGGCAAATAAATGCATTTAAATGCAGTAACGTATGTGTCAACTAGAGGGCAAATAAATGCATTTAAATGCAGAATTTTTTGTGTCCACTAGAGGGCAAATAAATGCATTTAAATGCAGTATTTTTTGTGTCCACTAGAGGGCAAATAAATGCATTTACATACAGTAATTTTTGTGTCCACTAGAGGGCAAATAAATGCATTTAAATGCATTAATTCATGTGTCCACTAGAGGGCAAATAAATACATTTAAATGCAGTAATTCATATGTCCACTAGAGGGCAAATAAATGCATTTAAATGCAGTAATTTTTGTGTCCACTAGAGGGCAAATAAATGCGTTTAAATGCAGTATTTTTTGTGTCCACTAGAGGGCAAATAAATGCATTTAAATGCAGTATTTTTTTTTGTCCACTAGAGGGCAAATAAATGCATTTAAATGCAATAACGTATGTGTCCACTAGAGGGCAAATAAATGCATTTAAATGCATTTAAATGCAGTAACGTATGTGTCAACTAGAGGGCAAATAAATGCATTTAAATGCAGTTTCCTTTGTGTCCACTAGAGGGCAAATAAATGCATTTAAATGCAGTATTTTTTGTGTCCACTAGAGGGCAAATAAATGCATTTACATACAGTAATTTTTGTGTCCACTAGAGGGCAAATAAATGCATTTAAATGCATTAATTCATGTGTCCACTAGAGGGCAAATAAATGCATTTAAATGCATTAATTCATGTGTCCACTAGAGGGCAAATAAATACATTTAAATGCAGTAATTCATATGTCCACTAGAGGGCAAATAAATGCATTTAAATGCAGTAATTTTTGTGTCCACTAGAGGGCAAATAAATGCGTTTAAATGCAGTATTTTTTGTGTCCACTAGAGGGCAAATAAATGCATTTAAATGCAGTATTTTTTTTTGTCCACTAGAGGGCAAATAAATGCATTTAAATGCAATAACGTATGTGTCCACTAGAGGGCAAATAAATGCATTAAAATGCAGTTTCCTTTGTGTCCACTAGAGGGCAAATAAATGCATTTAAATGCAGTATTTTTTGTGTCCACTAGAGGGCAAATAAATACATTTAAATGCATTTTCCTTTGTGTCCACTAGAGGGCAAATAAATGCATTTAAATGCATGTAAATGCATTAACGTATGTGTCCACTAGAGGGCAAATAAATGCATTTAAATGCAGTATTTTTTGTGTCCACTAGAGGGCAAATAAATGCATTTAAATGCAGTAACCTTTGTGTCCACTAGAGGGCAAATAAATGAATTTAAATGCAGTATTTTTTGTGTCCACTAGAGGGCAAATAAATGCATTTAAATGCAGTATTTTTTGTGTCCACTAGAGGGCAAATAAATGCATTTAAATGCAGTAACCTTTGTGTCCACTGGAGGGCAAATAAATGCATTTAAATGCAGTAATTAATGTGTCCACTAGAGGTAAAATCAATATATTTAAATGCAGTAACTTATGTGTCCACTAGAGGGCAAATAAATGCATTTAAATACAGTATTTTATGTGTCCACTAGAGGGCAAATAAATGCATTTAAATGCAGTTTCCTTTGTGTCCACTAGAGGGCAAATAAATGCATTTAAATGCAGTAATTTTGTGTCCACTAGAGGGCAAATAAATGCATTTAAATGCATTAATTCATGTGTCCACTAGAGGGCAAATAAATGCATTTAAATACAATATTTTTTGTGTCTACTAGAGGGCAAATAAATGCATTTAAATGCAGTATTTTTTGTGTCCACTAGAGGGCAAATAAATGCATTTAAATGCAGTATTTTTTATGTCCACTAGAGGGCAAATAAATGCATTTAAATGCATTAATTTATGTGTCAACTAGAGGGCAAATAAATGCATTTAAATGCAGTTTGCTTTGTGTCCACTAGAGGGCAAATAAATGCATTTAAATGCAGTATTTTTTGTGTCCACTAGAGGGCAAATAAATGCATTTAAATGCAGTAATTTATGTGTCCACTAGAGGGCAAATAAATGCATTTAAATGCAGTAACTTTTGTGTCCACTAGAGGGCAAATAAATGCATTTAAATGCAATAACGTATGTGTCCACTAGAGGGCAAAAAAATGCATTAAAATGCAGTTTCCTTTGTGTCCACTAGAGGGCAAATAAATGCATTTAAATGCAGTATTTTTTGTGTCCACTAGAGGGCAAATAAATACATTTAAATGCATTTTCCTTTGTGTCCACTAGAGGGCAAATAAATGCATTTAAATGCATGTAAATGCATTAACGTATGTGTCCACTAGAGGGCAAATAAATGCATTTAAATGCAGTATTTTTTGTGTCCACTAGAGGGCAAATAAATGCATTTAAATGCAGTAACCTTTGTGTCCACTAGAGGGCAAATAAATGAATTTAAATGCAGTATTTTTTGTGTCCACTACAGGGCAAATAAATGCATTTAAATGCAGTATTTTTTGTGTCCACTAGAGGGCAAATAAATGCATTTAAATGCAGTAACCTTTGTGTCCACTGGAGGGCAAATAAATGCATTTAAATGCAGTAATTAATGTGTCCACTAGAGGTAAAATCAATATATTTAAATGCAGTAACTTATGTGTCCACTAGAGGGCAAATAAATGCATTTAAATACAGTATTTTATGTGTCCACTAGAGGGCAAATAAATGCATTTAAATGCAGTAACGTATGTGTCCACTAGAGGGCAAATAAATGCATTTAAATGCAGTAACTTATGTGTCCACTAGAGGGCAAATAAATGCATTTAAATGCAGTAATTTGTGTGTCCACTAGAGGGCAAATAAATGCATTTAAATGCAGTAACTTTTGTGTCCACTAGAGGGCAAATAAATGCATTTAAATGCATTAATTTATGTTTCATCTAGAGGGCAAATAAATGCATTTAAATGCAGTTTCCTTTGTGTCCACTAGAGGGCAAATAAATGCATTTAAATGCAGTAACTTATGTGTCCACTAGAGGGCAAATAAATGCATTTAAATACAATATTTTTTGTGTCTACTAGAGGGCAAATAAATGCATTTAAATGCAGTATTTTTTGTGTCCACTAGAGGGCAAATAAATGCATTTAAATGCAGTATTTTTTGTGTCCACTAGAGGGCAAATAAATGCATTTAAATGCATTAATTTATGTGTCAACTAGATACGTAAATGCAGTTTCCTTTGTGTCCATTAGAGGGCAAATAAATGCATTTAAATGCAGTAATTTGTGTGTCCACTAGAGGGCAAATAAATCCATTTAAATGCAGTAACGTATGTGTCCACTAGAGGGCAAATAAATGCATATAAATGCATTTAAATGCAGTAACGTATGTGTCCACTAGAGGGCAAATAAATGCATTTAAATGCAGTAACTTATGTGTCCACTAGAGGGCAAATAAATGCATTTAAATGCAGTAATTTGTGTGTCCACTAGAGGGCAAATAAATGCATTTAAATGCAGTTTCCTTTGTGTCCACTAGAGGGCAAATAAATGCATTTAAATGCAGTAATTTTGTGTCCACTAGAGGGCAAATAAATGCATTTAAATGCATTAATTCATGTGTCCACTAGAGGGCAAATAAATGCATTTAAATACAATATTTTTTGTGTCTACTAGAGGGCAAATAAATGCATTTAAATGCAGTATTTTTTGTGTCCACTAGAGGGCAAATAAATGCATTTAAATGCAGTATTTTTTATGTCCACTAGAGGGCAAATAAATGCATTTAAATGCATTAATTTATGTGTCAACTAGAGGGCAAATAAATGCATTTAAATGCAGTTTCCTTTGTGTCCACTAGAGGGAAAATAAATGCATTTAAATGCAGTATTTTTTGTGTCCACTAGAGGGCAAATAAATGCATTTAAATGCATTAATTCATGTGTCCACTAGAGGGCAAATAAATAATTTTAATGCAGTAACTTTTGAGTCCACCTGAGGGCAAATAAATGCATTTATATGCAGTTTGCTTTGTGTCCACTAGAGGGCAAATAAATGCATTTAAATGCAGTAATTTTTGTGTCCACTAGAGGGCAAATAAATGCATTTAAATGCAGTGTTTTTTGTGTCCACTAGAGGGCAAATAAATGCATTTAAATGCAGTAATTTTTGTGTCCACTAGAGGGCAAATAAATGCATTTAAATGCAGTAATTTTTGTGTCCACTAGAGGGCAAATAAATGCATTTAAATGCAGTTTCCTTTGTGTCCACTAGAGGGCAAATGAATGCATTTAAATGCAGTGTTTTTTGTGTCCACTAGAGGGCAAATAAATGCATTTACATACAGTAATTTTTGTGTCCACTAGAGGGCAAATAAATGCATTTAAATGCATTAATTTATGTGTCAACTAGAGGGCAAATAAATGCATTTAAATGCAGTTTCCTTTGTGTCCACTAGAGGGCAAATGAATGCATTTAAATGCAGAATTTTTTGTGTCTACTAGAGGGCAAATAAATGCATTTAAATGCAGTATTTTTTGTGTCCACTAGAGGGCAAATAAATGCATTTACATACAGTAATTTTTGTGTCCACTAGAGGGCAAATAAATGCATTTAAGTGCAGTAATTCATATGTCCACTAGAGGGCAAATAAATCAATTGAAATGCACTAACTTTTGTGTCCACTAGAGGGCAAATAAATACATTTAAATGCAGTAATTAAGGTGTCCACTAGAGGGCAAATAAATGCATTTAAATGCAGTAATTTGTGTGTCCACTAGAGGGCAAATAAATGCATTTAAATGCAGTAATTAAGGTGTCCACTAGAGGGAAAATCAATGTATTTAAATGCAGTAATTTGTGTGTCCACTAGAGGGGAAATAAATGCATTTAAATGCAGTTTCCTTTGTGTCCACTAGAGGGCAAATAAATGCATTTAAATGCAGTAATTAATGTGTCCACTAGAGCGGAAATAAATGCATTTAAATGCAGTTTCCTTTGAGTCCACTAGAGGGCAAATAAATAATTTTAATGCAGTAACTTTTGAGTCCACTAGAGGGCAAATAAATGCATTTAAATGCAGTAACTTATATGTCCACTAGAGGGCAAATAAATGCATTTAAATGCAGTATTTTTTGTGTCCGCTAGAGGACAAAAAAATAATTTGAATGCAGTAACTTTTGTGTCCATTAGAGGGCAAATAAATGCATTTAAATGCATTTAAATGCAGTAACGTATTTGTCCACTAGAGGGCAAATAAATGCATTTAAATGCAGTAATTTATGTGTCCACTAGAGGGCAAATAAATGCATTTAAATGCAGTAACTTTTGTGTCCACTAGAGGGCAAATAAATGCATTTAAATGCAGTATTTTTTTGTCCACTAGAGGGCAAATGAATGCATTTAAATGCAATAACGTATGTGTCCACTAGAGGGCAAATAAATGCATTTAAATGCAGTTTCCTTTGTGTCCACTAGAGGGCAAATAAATGCATTTAAATGCAGTATTTTTTGTGTCCACTAGAGGGCAAATAAATGCATTTAAATGCAGTAACCTTTGTGTCCACTAGAGGGCAAATAAATGAATTTAAATGCAGTATTTTTTGTGTCCACTAGAGGGCAAATAAATGCATTTAAATGCATTTAAATGCAGTATTTTTTTGTCCACTAGAGGGCAAATGAATGCATTTAAATGCAGTATTTTTTTTGTCCACTAGAGGGCAAATAAATGCATTTAAATGCAGTATTTTTTGTGTCCACTAGAGGACAAATAAATAATTTGAATGCAGTAATTTATGTGTCCACTAGAGGGAAAATAAATGCATTTAAATGCAGTAACGTATGTGTCCACTAGAGGGCAAATAAATGCATTTAAATGCAGTAATTTATATGTCCACTAGAGGGAAAATAAATGCATTTAAATGCAGTTTCCTTTGTGTCCACTAGAGGGCAAATAAATTCATTTAAATGCAGTATTTTTTGTGTCCACTAGAGGGCAAATAAATACATTTAAATGAAGTTTCTTTTGTGTCCACTAGAGGGCAAATAAATGCATTTAAATGCATTTAAATGTAGTAACGTATGTGTCCACTAGAGGGCGAATAAATGCATTTAAATGCAGTATGTTTTGTGTCCACTAGAGGGCAAATAAATGTATTTAAATGCAGCAATGTTTGTGTCCACTAGAGGGCAAATAAATGCATTTAAATGCAGTTTCCTTTGTGTCCACTAGAGGGCAAATAAATGCATTTAAATGCAGTATTTTCTGTGTCAACTAGAGGGCAAATAAATGCATTTAAATGCAGTTTCCTTTGTGTCCACTAGAGGGCAAATAAATGCATTTAAATGCAGTATTTTCTGTGTCAACTAGAGGGAAAATAAATGCATTTAAATGCAGTAACGTATGTGTCCACTAGAGGGCAAATAAATGCATTTAAATGCAGTAATTTATATGTCCACTAGAGGGAAAATAAATGCATTTAAATGCAGTTTCCTTTGTGTCCACTAGAGGGCAAATAAATTCATTTAAATGCAGTATTTTTTGTGTCCACTAGAGGGCAAATAAATACATTTAAATGCAGTTTCTTTTGTGTCTACTAGAGGGCAAATAAATGCATTTAAATGCATGTAAATGCAGTAACGTATGTGTCCACTAGAGGGCAAATAAATGCATTTAAATGCATTTAAATGCAGTAACTTTTGTGACCACTAGAGGGCAAATAAATGCATTTAAATGCAGTATTTTTTGTGTCCACTAGAGGGCAAATAAATGTATTTAAATGCAGCAATGTTTGTGTCCACTAGAGGGCAAATAAATGCATTTAAATGCAGTTTCCTTTGTGTCCACTAGAGGGCAAATAAATGCATTTAAATGCAGTATTTTCTGTGTCCACTAGAGGGCAAATAAGTAATTTAAATGCAGTCATTTATATGTCCACTAGAGGGCAAATAAATCATTTAAATGCAGTAATGCATGTGTCCAGTAGAGGGCAAATAAATCATTTTAATGCAGTAACGTATGTGTCCACTAGAGGGCAAATAAATACATTTAAATGCAGTAATTTATTTGTCCACTAGAGGGCAAATAAATACATTTAAATGCAGTCATTTATGTGTCCACTAGAGGGCAAATAAATGCATTTAAATTTAGTAATTTATTTGTCCACTAGAGGGCAAATAAATTCATTTAAATGCAGTAATTTATCTGTCCACTAGAGGGCAAATAAATGCATTTAAATGCAGTAATTTATCTGTCCACTAGAGGGCAAATAAATGCATTTAAATTTAGTAATTTATTTGTCCACTAGAGGGCAAATAAATTCATTTAAATGCAGTAATTTATCTGTCCACTAGAGGGCAAATAAATGCATTTAAATGCAGTAATTTATCTGTCCACTAGAGGGCAAATAAATGCATTTAAATGCAGTATTTTCTGTGTCAACTAGAGGGCAAATAAATGCATTTAAATGCAGTTTCCTTTGTGTCCACTAGAGGGCAAATAAATGCATTTAAATGCAGTATTTTCTGTGTCAACTAGAGGGAAAATAAATGCATTTAAATGCAGTAACGTATGTGTCCACTAGAGGGCAAATAAATGCATTTAAATGCAGTAATTTATATGTCCACTAGAGGGAAAATAAATGCATTTAAATGCAGTTTCCTTTGTGTCCACTAGAGGGCAAATAAATTCATTTAAATGCAGTATTTTTTGTGTCCACTAGAGGGCAAATAAATACATTTAAATGCAGTTTCTTTTGTGTCTACTAGAGGGCAAATAAATGCATTTAAATGCATGTAAATGCAGTAACGTATGTGTCCACTAGAGGGCAAATAAATGCATTTAAATGCATTTAAATGCAGTAACTTTTGTGACCACTAGAGGGCAAATAAATGCATTTAAATGCAGTATTTTTTGTGTCCACTAGAGGGCAAATAAATGTATTTAAATGCAGCAATGTTTGTGTCCACTAGAGGGCAAATAAATGCATTTAAATGCAGTTTCCTTTGTGTCCACTAGAGGGCAAATAAATGCATTTAAATGCAGTATTTTCTGTGTCCACTAGAGGGCAAATAAGTAATTTAAATGCAGTCATTTATATGTCCACTAGAGGGCAAATAAATCATTTAAATGCAGTAATGCATGTGTCCAGTAGAGGGCAAATAAATCATTTTAATGCAGTAACGTATGTGTCCACTAGAGGGCAAATAAATACATTTAAATGCAGTAATTTATTTGTCCACTAGAGGGCAAATAAATACATTTAAATGCAGTCATTTATGTGTCCACTAGAGGGCAAATAAATGCATTTAAATTTAGTAATTTATTTGTCCACTAGAGGGCAAATAAATTCATTTAAATGCAGTAATTTATCTGTCCACTAGAGGGCAAATAAATGCATTTAAATGCAGTAATTTATCTGTCCACTAGAGGGCAAATAAATGCATTTAAATTTAGTAATTTATTTGTCCACTAGAGGGCAAATAAATTCATTTAAATGCAGTAATTTATCTGTCCACTAGAGGGCAAATAAATGCATTTAAATGCAGTAATTTATCTGTCCACTAGAGGGCAAATAAATGCATTTAAATGCAGTACATTTTGTGTCCACTAGAGGGCAAATAAATGCATTTATATGCAGTAACTTTTGTGTCCACTAGAGGGCAAATAAATGCATTTAAATGCAGTAATTTATGTGTCCACTAGAGGGCAAATAAATGCATTTAAATGCAGTAATTTATGTGTCCACTAGAAGGCAAGTCAATGCATTTAAATGCAGTAACTTATACGTCCACTAGAGGGCAAATAAATCCATTTAAATGCAGTATTTTTTGTGTCCACTAGAGGGCAAATAAATTAATTTAAATGCAGTAACTTTTGTGACCACTAGAGGGCAAATAAATGCATTTAAATGCAGTAATTTATGTGTCCACTAGAGGGCAAATAAATTCATTTAAATGCAGTATTTTTTGTGTCCACTAGAGGGCAAAAAAATGCATTTAAATGCAGTAACTTATATGTCCACTAGAGGGCTAATATACATGAATACTGCAGTATTTTTTGTGTCCACTAGAGGGCAAATAAATGCATTTAAATGCACTATTTTTTGTGTCCACTAGAGGGCAAATAAATAATATAAATGCAGTAATGTATATGTCCGCTGGATGGTTACGCTCTTTAATGAACAGCTGGATTGTTACGCTCCTTGGTGAACAGCTGAATGGTTACACTCAGCAGGGGATCCTGATAAAGAGCGACTCTCTCTCTCTCCTTCTCTCCTCATCTCAGTGTGGATGAGTGGTGCATTATGGGTACTGCAGCTGGGCCTCCTTCAGCTCCAGGTCGGTTCAAAGGCGTTCACATCGAGGCGTGCAGGGTCCCTGGTTAAGCTTTCTGGGGCTCAGAACGTCGGCCGGTCACTCGTTGCAGCTACAGACAGACGATTCTTCAGTCACGATCATGGAGGAGGCTGGTCCGTAGCTAGTAGCTCTTCGTGCTAAAATAGGAGCTGTGACCTACTTCATGGCTCACAGAGAACTCCATTGGACTGTGGACAGGTCCAAGGTAGGAAAGACCTGGAGGGAAAAGAGAAAAAGAAAGAGAATTGGTCGAGAGAGAGAGGGGGGGCTGCTCTTTATAGCTGGCCCATGCTGCGACTGCGGCCCCCCCTGCGGTTTGGGGTCCAGGCCCAATGAGAGGGCGATTCCTCATCACGGAAGGGCCGTAAATGCAAATCCTGCTTGGACTTTGAGTCATTATGATGGTTCCTTTGTTCCAACCATGCGGTCAGTTTGTAAGAAAATCCAGGCTGGTCTAAGAGTTAGACCTCAGAGCTGGGCCTTAAAGTTCAAATGAAGGCTTCCCATGTTCACATAGGACTATGGCCCGACAGGATGCAATCCTACAATTTTAGAGTCGCCAACTACATAATGCAATCCTCCGTGTTGTGCTAGTTAATGAAAAATAGTAACTAGTTACCTTTACTAGTTACTTAATTAGAAAAGTAACTCAGTTAGTAACTCAGTTACTTAGACCAAGAAGTAATGCGTTACTATGAAAAGTAACTATTTAGTTACTTTAAATAAAAAAATGTTTTTAAATGCTCCCATTAATCCCCTCTAGCCTTCATTTCAGCAGGTTCTGCATGGATTTACATTGTGCATCGTGTTCTGCATTCTGATTGGCTCAACAGTCTCCCCGCTTCTTCACTTCCTGTGTCAATAACGTTGGTTGCTTAGCAACAAGCTGAGAACGGCCAATGAGCCTCAGCAGCAGCTCAGGAACAGAACCCTTTGATGAATCGTTTATTACAGTCTCCAATATAATCAATGGTAGCATGTCGGTTTATAAGAATCTTTTTGCCCAGAAGAAAAAACAGCGACAAAACGACCTATAACTATTTTCTTCTCTTGAAAAAACACACCTGCACCGTGGCTTTAGGAGAAAAATACGCTACAGAGTCGGGATGCAGAGGCTCAGAAGAGCAGTGGAATACGTGCAAGGCGGTGCTGATCTCTGCAATTTGAAGCCTTCTATAATAATTGTAAAAAGAATTTCACTTACCACGGGTTCTTTTTGGAACGTAACCCCTGCGAAAAACCAGGGATTACTGTAATGACAATATCTCCACGTTGCAAAACTCGCCTTCTCTTGGCTCATGACCGTCATGTTTTTGAATGCACACAAAAAATCCAAATCCGACAGCACTCGATCACAAGAGGGTTATACTGTACAAACATAGAACACAAAACCTCCACATCTCAACTTCCAATAAAAAATTAAGTCAGTCAAAGTCCAGACACACCAAGACATATTTCATAGTGCTATAATCATGCCAAATATTCTAACCAAAAATTCTACTCATTGCACTAATTGAAAATACCAGATGTAGGAAACACTTCATGTCATAATTTTCCTATCCTAAGTTGGGGCTGGTCCGTTAAAGAACCAAAATGATGTCCAAACATAAACCCTCAAAACAAAACGGAAACAAAACCAAAAACCTAACAAAACAAACAGAGGGAAACCCCACTTAAAACAAACAAGACAACAAAACAACACAAACCATTGCACTCACTATGCCTTACCTTGCCTTACCTTGACTGGCACTATGTAACTTTGAGGAGCATGGTAGGAACCCTGCCACACTAAAAAACTACACATTTTTACAGCTTTGACTGCTTTACGGCATACGTCACTTCCCCCTCCTTCCCGATTCGCAGTCGAGACGAAAATGGGCGGGGACCTGTTGCTGTGTTGTAGCTGCAGCAGCTCCACACAACAGACGTGGGGAAAAGATCCTAATGGTTTAACTTTTCAACGGTTTCCTGCTCGGAGGCAGAACCACGCAGGCCAAGTATCTGACATAACAAAGTAAAAGAGTGAAAGAGTCGTCGGCTCGCTTTGGATCGCGGCTGTAACGACCAAACCTTCCACACAGTAAAGCCTGAATTATGGTTCTGCGTTAAATCAACGCACACCTACGGCGTAGGGTATGCGGCGACGCGCAACGTACGGTGCGTGTCGACGCGTACCCTACGCCGTAGGCTCTGCGTCGATTTAACGCAGAACCATAAACAGCCTTAAACCACAAACACTCACAGACCGGGTCGGATCAAAACACGGGTTTTATTCCCCACTTCTCCAGCTAAACGCAGTTGCTGGCCAGCTCTCTGCGGTGCAATTAACCCCAATCTTCAGATAAAACTAGTTTGTTGAGGAAAAAATATTAACTCTTATTTGTAGCTGCAGAGGAAAAAAATAATCTCACGAGGAAAAAAAAATATTGCTCACGCCTCTTCACCATAATATAGCGGTCAAAAAAAAGAAAAGAGAAGTAAGAGGGATACAAAACATGTACTGTATGTTGTACTATTATACAAATTTATTGAAACACATGGGTCTTCAGTAGGGATTTCATATGGATCCAGACCGTTAATAATAATAATTTTCTCCATATACCGCTGCCTGCCTTCCTTGTTTAAGGTATCCCGGTAAATTCCAGTTCCTTTCCAGCAGTTTAACATCTTTTTTTTTGCGTTCCGTCTGTTCACTTGGTGAAACAGAAAAGTCCGTCCCGGGACGGCCGTCTTGATTCGTTTGTTTGTTTGTTTGTTTGTTTTGATTCACTATCAAAACAAATGCAGCGACGGGACAGGAGTTTTCCGGCAGTACCCGCTGATGCTCATGGGAAACGTAGAGTTCTTTCTGGTAAAACACTACCGCTTTTGTCCAAAAGATGCCGCCAAACTCAGAAAAGCTGAAAGTTACGTTGTGCCAAATTCTATATGAGATTGCCATATTTTTTTAAAAGTCTGAGGATCTGCCTTTACTCTTGTAATAAATCGTTCCACCAGTGGATTAATACTTGGGGGTTTAGATTCTTTCCAATTTAAAGTTATACATTTCCTGGCTGCCAACATAGCAAGATCTATATATCTGCATTGATATTTGTTCCACTTGTCTGACATACTATTTCCCAAAAGACATAAACGAGGTGACAGAAAGACAAATACATGTAAACATTGAGATATCAACTTGGTAACAGAATTCCAAAAAAGGAAAGTGACCAAAACATATGACAAAATGTTCCTTTTTGTTTATTACAATGCCAGCAGAGAAATTACATCTCAGTGTTCATTTTATGCATTTTCTCTGGCGTATAATAAATCCTGTGTATCATCTTAAATAGAGCTAGTTCATGCCTTAGATTGTAAGAACATTTATGAACTTGCCTACAAATGTAAGACCAATCCTCTTGGGGGTCGGCTTCTCAACGGGTGTGTCGCTGAGTAGGGAAAAACGGTTAGACACATGAAGCGGGTGGTGGTGGTCCGTGCGCCCTTTAGGACTACGCTTCCTCCGAACCGTCAGCCATCGGCCCTGACTGGCCGGCTGCTCGGGAGCTGCAGGGGAGCGGCTAGCAGCTGCTGCTACAGGCTGGTCCGCCGCTAACTTAGCCTGGCTAGCTGAGCCTCGCCTCCAGCCCTGCAAATAGACTACACTTTAAGCACTTATCGTCTTCACTAAAGGAGGCAGAGGACTAAACATTTCACACAGTGAGCAGCAAAGAGGTGAAACGGTGGGAGAAGGGGAGGCCATGCTAAGATGCTAACAGACAGAAATTACCGGCGATTGGTGAGAGAAAAATGTGCGAGTGTTGAATTAAAGACAGAACTTTAACAGATATAAGATAATTTTACCAGAAAACAATCTAAGTTTAGACAGAAAAGTCTGGAGACATCAGAGCCTGCAACTCCATACAACGGCAACAGACTGCAAACACCAGAATGTGACGCAATACGTTACCGAATCAGGACCGGCCCCCACATATGAATGAATGAAGTTTATTCAATCATGACAACACAAAAACAACACAACACCAAAAAACATTGTGCACAGCATTGACATTTCACACAAAACCAATAATCATGTTGTAGCAACCTCGTGCCACTGGGGTCGACCGACAGGACAGACGACACGGGGTTTCATGGAGGAATTATAAACTTTATTTTGAATCACCCAGACACAGACGTGAACCGGCAGCTCTGTGTCATCCCTCCTTGTCTCCAGGGCCCGCACACTACTGATGTAGTACTGAAGCAGAGCATAATGAGGCACTCCTGTGCACCATCAGCTGTTCCAGCTGGGTCACCTGTGCTGCTCCCTCGCACACCCTCTCTCCCCTGCAGACCACGCCCCTATCATACAGACCACGCCCCCATCCTGCAGACCACGCCCCTATCCTGCAGACCACGCCCCCATCCTGCACCCTGCCGCACATGTGTTGAACAATGACTGAAAAGGCAGAAGCAAACTGCTTAGAAAAGCCTATCCTATATTACCAACTTTCTTTTTTTGGCTACTGACCGCCAGAAAAGCAAAGAAACAACAAAAGGCAAAGAAACATTTACAGATAGTCAATCACACTTATAAGCTTCAAAAATAGCTTTACAAAACATTTTCTTAAAATTCAAAAGAGAATGACATGTTTTTAAATGTATGTTGGCATCATTCCAGAATTTAACTCCGGTAATGGAGACACGTCTCCTTTTCATACTTTTTTAGCTTTTTGTACAGTAAAATGGCTGACACCTCTAAGATTATATGGAGTCTCCTGAATCCTGAATTGAAAAGAACCTTTGTATTGAGTCATGGAGCATTTTTGGATTTTGCTCTGAACATAATTTGCATGATTTTAAACTTAAACTTAAATTTAAACTTTATTTATTTATATAGCAATTTTCATGCAGCTGGAGTGCAACACAAAATCCATCCATCCATCCATTATCTTACCCGCTTTATCCCTTGCGGGGTCACGGGGGTCTCCTGGAGCCTATCCCAGCTCATTTTAGGTGAGAGGCAGGGGTTACACCCTGGACAGGTCACCAGTCCATCACAGCAACACAAAATGCTTTACATTAATATATGAAAAGAAACAATCTCCCTTGACCCCCCCACTCCCCGTACCCTCATTTATGCGACAAACACACATATACACACAGCACACTCACACAAACACACATATACACACAGCATACTATACAGATGGATACAGGACAGCAGGACCCCCAACTATCCAGGCCAGCAGGACCCCCAACTATCCAGGACAGCAGGACCCCCAACTATCCAGGACAGCAGGACCCCCAACTATCCAGGACAGTAGGACCCCCAACTATCCAGGCCAGGACAGCAGGACCCCCAACTATCCAGGACAGCAGGACCCCCAACTATCCAGGCCAGGACAGCAGGACCCCCAACTATCCAGGACAGCAGGACCCCCAAATATCCAGGACAGTAGGACCCCCAACTATCCAGGACAGCAGGACCCCCAACTATCCAGGACAGTAGGACCCCCAACTATCCAGGCCAGGACAGCAGGACCCCCAACTATCCAGGACAGCAGGACCCCCAACTATCCAGGACAGCAGGACCCCCAACTATCCAGGACAGTAGGACCCCCAACTATCCAGGACAGCAGGACCCCCAACTATCCAGGACAGTAGGACCCCCAACTATCCAGGCCAGGACAGCAGGACCCCCAACTATCCAGGACAGCAGGACCCCCAACTATCCAGGACAGCAGGACGCCCAACTATCCAGGCCAGGACAGTAGGACCCCCAACTATCCAGGCCAGGACAGCAGGACCCCCAACTATCCAGGACAGCAGGACCCCCAACTATCCAGGACAGCAGGACCCCCAACTATCCAGGACAGCAGGACCCCCAACTATCCAGGACAGCAGTACCCCCAACTATCCAGGACAGCAGGATCCCCAACTATCCAGGACAGCAGGACCCCCAACTATCCAGGACAGGACAGTAGGACCCCCAACTATCCAGGACAGCAGGACCCCCAACTATCCAGGACAGCAGGACCCCCAACTATCCAGGACAGTAGGACCCCCAACTATCCAGGACAGCAGGACCCCCAACTATCCAGACCAGGACAGTAGGACCCCCAACTATCCAGGACAGTAGGACCCCCAACTATCCAGGCCAGGACAGCAGGACCCCCAACTATCCAGGACAGGACAGCAGGACCCCCAACTATCCAGGACAACAGGACCCCCAACTATCCAGGACAGCAGGACCCCCAACTATCCAGGACAGCAGGACCCCCAACTATCCAGGACAGCAGGACCCCCAACTATCCAGGACAGGACAGCAGGACCCCCAACTATCCAGGCCAGGACAGCAGGACCCCCAACTATCCAGGACAGCAGGACCCCCAACTATCCAGGACAGCAGGACCCCCAACTATCCAGGACAGTAGGACCCCAACTATCCAGGCCAGGACAGCAGGACCCCCAACTATCCAGGCCAGCAGGACCCCCAACTATCCAGGACAGCAGGACCCCCAACTATCCAGGACAGCAGGACCCCCAACTATCCAGGACAGGACAGCAGGACCCCCAACTATCCAGGACAGCAGGACCCCCAACTATCCAGGACAGCAGGACCCTCAACTATCCAGGACAGCAGGACCCCCAACTATCCAGGACAGCAGGACCCCCAACTATCCAGGACAGTAGGACCCCCAACTATCCAGGACAGGACAGCAGGACCCCCAACTATCCAGGACAGCAGGACCCCCAACTATCCAGGACAGCAGGACCCCCAACTATCCAGGACAGCAGGACCCCCAACTATCCAGGACAGCAGGACCCCCAACTATCCAGACCAGGACAGCAGGACCCCCAACTATCCAGGACAGCAGGACCCCCAACTATCCAGGACAGCAGGACCCCCAACTATCCAGGACAGCAGGACCCCCAACTATCCAGGACAGCAGGACCCCCAACTATCCAGACCAGGACAGCAGGACCCCCAACTATCCAGGACAGCAGGACCCCCAACTATCCAGGACAGCAGGACCCCCAACTATCCAGGACAGCAGGACCCCCAACTATCCAGGACAGCAGGACCCCCAACTATCCAGGCCAGCAGGACCCCCAACTATCCAGGACAGTAGGACCCCCAACTATCCAGGACAGCAGGACCCCCAACTATCCAGGACAGCAGGACCCCCAACTATCCAGGACAGCAGGACCCCCAACTATCCAGGCCAGGACAGCCCCCCGTAGGCAGACCAAGCTCCCGGCGTGGAGGGGGCCCATGAGGAGAACACTGGAGCTGAGAACTAAGAAACAATAAACAAGATATGAACAGAACTAAAAGGAGTGTAAAACATACTAAAAACAGCATAAATGAATGCTAATATAAAAGATAACTAATGGGCACTAAGGCAGTAGAAGCAACATTACAAAATAAATAAGTAAATAAGAAAATAAATAAGTAATAAATGAAAGCTTTAAGAGGAATAAAATGACATAAAGGAAAAAATGAGTAAGTAGTGCTAAACAAGTAAAAGGAGACTCAGTTAAAAGCTAATTTAAAAAGTTGAGTCTTGAGCCTTTAAAAGCATCGACAGACTCTGCAGCCCTAAGTTCCTCCGGCAGGCTGTTCCACAGGCGTGGGCCATAAAAGTGGACAAGAAATTTTATTTTATGATATAACAAATCATAAAATTTAACAACATGAGAATTTAGAAAAAGTGTCTCTGTGTGAGCAAAGTAATCAGTCTTATTGATGATCCGTACGGCTCGTTTTTGCAGTTTTATTATTGATTTTTAGTTGGTTTTAAAGGTGGATCCCCACAATTCCACACAGTGAGATAAATAGGGAACAATCAATGAGTAGTATATATCATCATATCAGAGGACTGTCGTTCCTGAGAGGATTATCTGGGTGTGGCGGCAGCTGCTTCTTCAGAGGGTCATTGTTTCTCCGGTAGGGAAATGTCCTCCTATGTTTGCTCATTCAAATGTCTGCTAACGGCAGCTGGTCGGAGGTCGGCCTCCCCAACGGCAACGAGTTTATCTCAGCTCAGACTGGTTCGTGTCGGCCGGTGGTTCCTCTCTCACCCTCTCGTTCACATGTCAGAGGTTTCCTGGAGGGAGTGATGAAGGCTGGAAATGCTTTCTGAGCTGCAGACGTCCCACAGCCTTCAGGCAGAACAAAACCGCCAAAGAAACGGTTTCAATCAGACACAGAAGGAGTATTTGGAGAAATAACTTGTTTTACTGTTTAACCATCTAATGTCTTTAGTCTTCTTCATGAAGTCAGAGGAAGATGAGGCTGAATAAAGGACGTTTTCCCCGTCAGCCGAGACCCAACCGCCTTCTAGATAGAGATTCAGTCTCAATACTGTCCTTAAAAATAAAAAAGTGCAACATGGATTTCATGATGATGGTTCAGTTCAGTTTGATGGAAGTCTACATTTGGAACATGATATAAAGTATAAAGTAAGAGTCGTACTGAATGAATCCAAGAGACACGTTTCTCCAGCAGCAGCAGATATGTTCATGAAGGAAGAAGTAAAAGACTTGTTCTTTCAGATGGAGCCTCGTTATGAAACATCTGGACATAATTAGAGTTACTCAGATTAATAGTAACAATCTCACGCAGTATAAATATATATTGTGGTACAGCTGAGTATAAACTAGATACCTGGGTTAGTTTTAGGGCAGTTACATGCTACTGTATATAAACACTGTTTACCCGGAGTAATAAATTAATCTGTTCATGAGAGCAACATTATCAACGACGTGTATTTATATTCACCTGTGTACAAACGTATTCATTACAAACATTCCGACTCAGATGTTTCTACACGTGTTAAAGGGTACAAGTACACATGTATGTTACTGTCCATATATGCAGAGATACACACATATACACACACGTTACACACATGTATATACACACATGTATATACACACATGTACACACATGTACACACATGTACACACATGTACACACATGTATATTGACACATGTATATACACACATGTACACACATGTACACACATGTATATACACACATGTACACACATGTACACACATGTATATACACACATGTACACACATGTACACACATGTACACACATGTACACACATGTATATTGACACATGTATATACACACATGTACACACATGTACACACATGTATATACACACATGTACACACATGTACACACATGTATATACACACATGTACACACATGTACACACATGTACACACATGTACACACATGTATATTGACACATGTATATACACACATGTACACACATATACACACGTATATACACACATGTACACACATGTACACACATGTATATACACACATGTACACACATGTATATACACACACGTATATACACGTATATACACACACGTATATACACGTATATACACACATGTACACACATGTACACACATGTATATACACACATGTACACACATGTATATACACACACGTATATACACGTATATACACACACGTATATACACGTATATACACACACGTATATACACGTATATACACACATGTACACACATATACACACGTATATACACACATATACACACATGTACACACATGTACACACATATACACACGTATATACACACATGTACACACACATATATACACGTATATACACACATGTACACACATGTATATACACACACGTATATACACGTATATACACACACGTATATACACGTATATACACACATGTACACACATGTACACACATGTATATACACACATGTACACACATGTACACACATGTATATACACACACGTATATACACGTATATACACACATATACACACACGTATATACACGTATATACACACATGTACACACACGTATATACACACGTATATACACACATGTACACACATATACACACGTATATACACACATATACACACATGTACACACATGTACACACATATACACACATGTACACACATGTACACACATATATACACGTATATACACACATATACACACATATACACACGTATATACACACATGTACACACACATATATACACGTATATACACACGTATATACACGTATATACACGTATATACACACATGTACACACACATATATACACGTATATACACACGTATATACACGTATATACACGTATATACACACATGTACACACACATATATACACGTATATACACACGTATATACACGTATATACACACATATACACACGTATATACACACGTATATACACGTATATACACACATATACACACATATACACACGTATATACACACATGTACACACACTTATATACACGTATATACACACATATACACACATATACACACGTATATACACACATGTACACACATATACACACATATACACACACTTATATACACTTATATACACACATGTACACACATATACACACATGTACACACATGTACACACATGTACACACATGTACACACATGTACACGTATATACACACATGTACACACATGTACACACACGTATATACACATATATACACCAACCGTCCTCCCCATTCATGCAGACATAGTACTAAAACTACTACTAAAGCGGCGGCTTATGCTAACCGACGGCTTTAAACTAATTTGTAATAAAAAATGATGTAAAAGTCTTTATCATGGCTGATTAAAAACAAACTTTTATTCAAACATGTGAAGCTGATGAATGGAGGACCCTTGGGTGGACCAGATCCCCAACCACTGAAAAACCCCCATGATCCTGGTCCTGGTTCAGGTCCTGGTTCAGGTCCTGGTTCAGGTCCTGGTCCTGGTTCAGGTCCTGGTTCAGGTCTGGTTCAGGTCCTGGTTCAGGTCCTGGTCCTGGTCCTGGTCCTGGTTCAGGTCCTGGTTCAGGTCCTGGTTCAGGTCCTGGTTCTGGTTCAGGTCCTGGTTCAGGTCCTGGTTCAGGTCTGGTTCAGGTCCTGGTTCAGGTCCTGGTCCTGGTCCTGGTCCTGGTTCAGGTCCTGGTTCAGGTCCTGGTTCAGGTCCTGGTTCTGGTTCAGGTCCTGGTTCAGGTCCTGGTTCAGGTCCTGGTTCTGGTTCAGGTCCTGGTTCAGGTCCTGGTCCTGGTCCTGGTCCTGGTCCTGGTTCAGGTCTGAGGGTTTAATCCCTTTTACGGTTTATCTTCACTCCTCAGTTAAACCTAATTAGTCCAGCAGTTTTATCAGCTTCACCTTCTGTCCTTATAAGGACATGTGGTCGCTTTAGACTCCACCTGCTGCAGGTGGACCGTCGTTGGTGTCGGGGGGAGGTGGGTGGACCATCGTTGTGGGGAGGTGGGGAGATGGGTGGGGCGTTTCGGTAGGGAGGGTGTTGGGTGGGTGGCGCCAGTCTCCTATAACAGGGACTCGTCCCGTCCTGTTGAGCTCAGAGCATCTTCCTCTGAGAAGCTCCCAGAAGTCCCAGACCAGGTCCAGGACCAGGACCAGAACCCGGACCAGAACCCGGACCAGAACCCAGACCAGGACCCGGCTCTCCGGTCTCCCTCCAGCTCTGCAGGCTCCTTCTCATCTGCTCCAGGTGAGGATCCTGTTCCTGAAGTGCTGTGAGATGGTATTGGTCGGGATTTGACGATATACGGAGAAAGCTGAACTGAATGTTTGTAACTGCAGCGGTGAGAAATGTTTTGGGTAGTTAGATCTTTGAGCTGGGATTGGCTTTTTGTGAAAAATAAGTCTTGGCGACCTGTCCAGGTGGATGGATGGATGGATGGCAGGGGCGTCAGTCGGGTATGAAGGTCCGGCAGCCGCCACACCTCGGCTTCAAGGGTTAAATGTAAATGTTTGTTTTTTCAAATACTTTTATGGAATTACTCTGTGTCTATTTGTATTGATTATTCTATTACTTAATACATATAGAATAACTACAAATGCAAATCAGAACAACATGATCGATTTCATTAGTTATTACACTGCAAAAACTCAAAAGTAAAAAAAAATCTCATTACATTTAAGACAAGACTCAAAAACAACCATTTTCACCTGTTTCAAGTAGATTTTCACTTGAAATAAGTAGAAAAATCTGCCAGTGGAACAAGATTGTTTTGCTTGTAATAAGAAGATAAATCTTGTTCCACTGGCAGATTTTTCTACTTATTTCAAGTGAAAATCTACTTGAAACAGGTGAAAATTGTCAAATAACAAGTTATTTTTCTGGTGATGACTCTTGTTTTAAGTGTAATGAGATTTTTTGACTAAAAATGAGACATTTTAACTAGAAATAAGACAAATATTCCTGGTAAGATGTAGAGTTTTTGCAGTGAGTGAGACTGCATTGTAAAAAGTTCCAGTTTTCTTGACCACACAGATCAGATACATAAACTTCTGTGATGAGTATTTGCTGGACGTGTTGATTGATACTCTAGTTCAGTTCTGTGACTCGTAACCTTGCCGTACCTTAGTAAGACTGAATTGACGCCACTGATGGATGGATGGATGGATGATGGATGATGGATGGATGGATCCTCCCTAGGTAGGTGTTCCAGGCATGTCCCTCCGGGCTTGGGAACGTCTTCGACTTCCCTCGTGTCTGGGGTGAGGGAAGCAATTGAAAAGGCTCGGTCCCCCCGGCGCTTGAACTTTGACCTGGGCTCCTCCAACAACAGTTGGTTTGAGGATCTCAGCCCTGCCAGCCTCACGCTCCGTTAAAAGCTCAGATAAATAGGGGGGGGGGGGGGGGGGGGGGGGAAACCGTTGAGGGCTTTAAAAACAAACATTAAAAGGTTAAAATAAATTCTAAAATGGACAGGAAGCCAATGGAGTGAATAGAGGACCGGAGTCATGTGCTCACGTCTTTGTAGATGTTCCTAACCAACCGTACTGGTTCAGTCCTCTTCCAGTCGTGCCGTCATGGACTTTAACTCGGGGCTCGGTGCAGCATCGCTAAAGAAATTAATGCATGCCGTTTTGTGTGTTTTGCAGCGATGGCTCCTCCACAGTGGACGACCTCCGTCCTGTTGGCTTCCCTGATCCTCGTCCTCTGCTCCGCCTCTGCGTGGTCAGATTCCTCCGCCAACCCATCGGCTCTCGCCCGGTTCAAGAGAGGTCAGATTACACCTGAAATCAGAACTAAAATTGACAAAGGCTTCGATGTCGTGGTGACATCCCTGCGTGCTTTCAAAGACGTGATGACTCACGTTGACCCGGACCAGGTGGCCACTGTGATGAGTGCCCTGGGGTCCTTTGCTGCGCTGGCGCCGGGCATCGGCACTGCGTTCGCTGCCACCATCAGTCTGATCCTACTTTTCATACCAACTGAGGACAAAGTGATGAATGAGTTTGCTGAGGTCAACAATAAGCTGGACTCCATCTCCATGCAGATCTCCCAACTCAAGACTGACGTGAAGGTTTCCAGCTTCCTCAGTGCCTACACTACAAACGAAGCTACCATCGTCAACGCCTGGAAGGAGTTCGAAAAGTTCAAAAAGAAGCCAACGGATGATGATAAGGAAAACAACATTAACATTAAAAATTTTATTAAATACTACAAGGACACAAATGTGAGGAAGGAGGTTGATAACTTATTTTACTTCCTGACAGTGGAAGGCGTATCCATCAGTGAAAACATCAACAATTTGTACAAAGAGAAGTTTGAATGTCACGTTAAGTACATGGGTATATATAGCTTGTATTTAAATGATCTGATGTTGAAGGGAATGATTCTGAATCAGGTTTATTTACAACTGACTCATCAAAGCTCACCTGATGACCACACACAACGGGTTAACAATCTAAAGAAACTCTATGAAATTCAAAAAAATACATTAAGGGAGTGCTACGACTCCTATGAGGAACAGATGGAGAAGGATGTGGAGAAGATCGCTAAAAGCTTCAAACCTGAGGAAAAAAAGGACATCGCTGAGAAGGTGAAGACTCATCTTGACGATAAGTACAGCTGGTACGATTGGCTGGTGGTGGTGTACAACACCGAAGACGAGAAAAAACACAAGATACATAACATGATAAAGATTATTGCCAACACCGTGACGGTAGCTGTGACCTACACCCTGAAGGTCAGTCCGGCTGAGGAGGAAATTGTTAAACAAGAAATCAGTACAATATCCCAAAAATGTGACGTTGAACAACTGAAAGATTATACTATAACTCTCTCTTCTCCAGGAAGTGGTCATGAAAGATTCGTCGATTTGACTGAATACGTCATGATAGGAGAAGTGATGAATAGACATAAAGACGTTGCAGAATTACCAGAGCCCTTACGTATAATTACATGTAAAAATAAGTGGCACAAGAGTGTTGCTCTGCACTACTCCAGGAAGGTAGAGGTCTGCAAACCTAACCCGTGTCAGAACGGCGGAGTGTGCAAGAGGCTGCTGGAGTCCAACAACTTCCTGTGTGAGTGTCAGGACAGTTTCTGGGGAGACTTATGTGAGAATAAAGTTGACACAGACCAGATTCGTGAGATGCTCAAGGACATTCCCGACACCGTCCCCGTCCCTGAAAGACAACCACCAAAGGCAACGAATAGCCAAGGTGGAGGGATGGGAGGAAAACCACCAAAGGCAACGAATAGCCAGGGTGCAAGGAAGAGCGGTTAGCTGTAGTCACCTCGGCCAATCAGAATGCAGGAGTATTTAAGCCCCTTACGCTGCAAAAACTCAAAATCTTAACTAGAATATTTGTCGTATTTCTAGTTAAAATGTCTAATTTTTAGTCAAAAAAATCTCATTACAATTAAAACAAGACTCATCACTGGAAATAAACTATTTTCACCTGTTTCAAGTAGATTTTCACTTAAAATAAGTAGAAAAATCTGCCAGTGGAACAAGATTTTTTTGCTTGTAATAAGAAGATAAATCTTGTTCCACTGGCAGATTTTTCTACTTATTTCAAGTGAACTTGAAACAGGTGAAAATTGTCAAATAACAAGTTATTTTTCTAGTTATTTTTTTGGACTAAAAATGAGACATTTTAACTAAAAATAAGATAATATTCCCGGTAAGATTTTGAGTTTTTGCAGTGTAACCCTCCCCCTAAAATACCATAACACATTTAAAAGTAAAACCTTTTGTTCGTTAACGTTATGCACTGGCTGCAACACTGAACAAGCAGTTTAACAGTTAGTTTCTCCCTGCAGCGAGTCACAGATGGAGGCACCAATAAGCTCATCACGTCAACGTCAAACCACCAGAAAAACCTCTCTGTATGCTTAGCAAAGATGAAAAGTTTTACTCTGAAGTTTTGTGTTTCTCATCAAATGTTTGGATGATAAAGAACGAGGCTCTGATATGCTTTCTGTTGGATTACGAGTGAATAAACGAGTGAATAAAAAGAATTGATTTGATCATTGTGTTTGATCAGCGGTATTTCTTTCAGCCACACAGAAACCATCGTTTGGAACAACCAAGGAAAAGCATGCCTTTATTATCATGTACTTCGAGAAAAAAGTTGAGATTAATGTTGAAATACAATTTCAAGAACAAATACGAAATTTTGTGAATAAAGTCGAAATTTCGCCTCTTTTCTCAACAATTCAAATTTTTTGACTTTTTCCTCGAAATTGTACTTAGGATTGTACAATGTACACATTAATCTCGACATTTCAACTTTTATCTCGACATTTCGACGTGCATAATGAAAAAAAAATCTTCCTCCTCTAAAATATTATTTTTATTTTTCTCCTGCCTGGCCCTAATACTCTTCTGTAAATAATATTGTGTGTACTTTAATATATCAATAATATAGTTTACTAAATATATAATAATGTAGAATATCTGACCTACTTTACTAAACTGTGCTGGGAAAACTGGAATCTATAGAATAAATCTGACCTAAAACAGGCTGATGTAGTTCCTTTAATACCAATAAAATATCCAGGAATCTGTAAGAGAATATTGTAATATTTGTATCAATAGTTTATATAGACTGAATTTATTGTTTAATATAATTTAAATTCAAAATGTAAGCATGGTGACCAAAACTATGTTAGTTCCAGGCTGTAAATGTGTTTATTTCTGCTGTAAATGTGTTTATTTCTGCTGTAAATATGTTTATTTCTGCTGTAAAGTTGCACTTTTCCACCTGGAGGTGGGGACTCTCTGGCGGCCTCTGGCGGCCAGTCGGGGAACTGCAACGGAACTGTACTGCGCATGCGCGTCAATGCGGAAGTCAGGTGGTTGGCGCTTGACTGGAAAGTGTTTTTTCTTTAATTACTTTATTTAACAAGAACAATGACAAACTCGGATGTAAACATAAGAACATTAAATTGAGAGAAATTGAGATTGTATAAAAGGGAAAGGAAGAAAATAAATAAATGAACATAAAATAAATAAATAAAAAAAGAATGAGGAAAAAAAAATAAATGAATGAATGAAAAATGAGTACTAAAATACTAAATAAGGAAGGGCAATCATAAGTACAAGGGTTTCAGGATAAATTGACTGTTGTAATCAGAGTATTTATGTGTTTGTGACACTGTTTAAATAAGGATATTTCATTTTTAAGAGAAGTCAACGAAGGGAATATAGTATTAGTATAATAGTATAATATTGTGAATATAGTATTTTGTAAGAATGATCAAATTATTCACTAAAGAGTAGAATAGAATAGAGTAGAATAGAATAGAATAGAATAGAATAGAATAGAACTTTATAACAGCAAACACACACACTCTCAACAATTTTACAAAAAAACACACGAAGTATGAAAAGGTATATAAAAAAGAGTATATCCTAAAAAGAAAAAGAAATAATAACCAATAAATAGCTAAATAATTTTAAAAAAGCAATATAAAAAATGAGCAATGTATTCAGAATGACACCAAATTGAATGTTTTGTAAATACTTCCAAATTAATATTAATTAATGACACATTTAATTAATTAATGTCATATTTAATTCCCATTTTAATTAATCAATAACACATTTAATTTATTAATTCATTATTTGTGTATTTATTTAATTTTGACACAACAAATTCTCCATACATAGCAATTATATAGCATTTATTTTGTGAAATAAAGTTTTTGAAAAAAAAAGAATAAAAAGTAAAGCCTGAAGAACTACAGAACTACAGAACTCCACTACCCAGAACCCCCCGCGGCTCCCTCTCATCATTCCACTGAACTCCGTTAGTTTTTTTTTTGTTTCTTTAAAAAATATTAAGTCAAATAACTCTTTTAATTTATATCAAAATATCTTTTATTTTAAGTCTCTTTCTGAAATGTCGATGCTATTTGCTTTAAAATGCCTTACTGTTCCTTTGTATTAACTTTACTTGTCTATCTTATTTTTGTTTATATGTCTCTAGTTAATAAAACCTCCAAGATGTTCTTTTTTCTTATTATATTTCCTCTACAAGCCGTTTTGTATAGCCTAAAGTGTGTTTTTCTTGTTTAAAAGAATTGTGTTCAATAAAAAAAAAAAACTCCGTTACCCAGAACCCCCCGCGGCTCCCTCTCATCCCAGTGAAATTCCGACTCCCGAGGACAAATGGAACGCGGCATTTTCAGTCGGAATTTTCAACTGGAACGCCGGAATGGGATTGGAAGTGGGATTTCCTACTGGGAAAGTGGGAGAAGCTTCACCACCCCTGAGAGTTATGCCGCATTCCATTTACCTCGGAAATCGGTACTGGGAACTGGGAATGGCAGCCATCATGGAGTGGTAACTCGGGGTGGTGAAGCTTCTCCCACTTTCCCAGTAGGAAATCCCACTTCGAGGGGCGTTCCAGTTGAAAATTCCGACTAGGAACTAGGAAATTCCGAATTCCGAGGAAAAAATGGAACGCGGCATTAACATTCCAAGATGGCTGCCATTCCCAGTTCCAATTTCCGAGGCATAAGAACTCCGTTACCCAGAACCCCCCGCGGCCCCCTCTCATGATTCCACTGTAAGAACTCCGTTACCCAGAACCCCCCGCGGCCCCCTCTCATGATTCCACTGTAAGAACTCCGTTACCCAGAACCCCCCGCGGCTACCTCTCATGATTCCACTGTAAGAACTCCGTTACCCAGAACCCCCCGCGGCCCCCTCTCATGATTCCACTGTAAGAACTCCGTTACCCAGAACCCCCCGCGTCCCTCTCATCGTTCCACCGTAAGAACTCCGTTACCCAGAACCCCCCGCGGCCCTCTCATCCCAGTGTAAGATGGCGGACCGGCGGCGGCGGCGGCGTCGCGCCTCCCAGGACAGCGACGACGAGGACGGCTCGGGCTCGGGCTCCGGGTCCGGGTCCGACAGCGGCAGGTCGGGGTCTCCCGCCCCGAACAGCAGGGGCCGCGGGGTCCGCAGGACGGGGTCTCCCTCCCCGAGCAGCAGGGGCCGGGACGGCCGGGACCCGGAGAGCCCGCCCGAGGCCGCGGCGGCGGCGGCTCGAGCCGCCCCGGCGGAGAAGGACGTGCAGTCCGAGTGTGTGAGTGTCTGGGGGGGCCTGGGGGGCCTGGGGGGGCCCTGGGGGGGGCGGACCCGGGGCCGGGGAACCGGGGGAACCGGGAACCACGTGGTACAGACCCGGGACCGCAGGGGGTTCTGGGAAATCCCCCTGGAAGGAGAACTGGGACCGGCTGGGGAGACTAGGGACCAGTTGGGACCAGTTTGGGGCCAGTTTGGGGGGACTAGGGACCAGTTTGGGGGGACTAGGGACCAGTTTGGGACCAGTTTGGGGGGACTAGGGACCAGTTTGGGGGACTAGGGACCAGTTTGGGGCCAGTTTGGGGGGACTAGGGACCAGTTTGGGGGGGACTAGGGACCAGTTTGGGACCAGTTTGGGGGGACTAGGGACCAGTTTGGGGGGACTAGGGACCAGTTTGGGGGACTAGGGACCAGTTTGGGGGGACTAGGGACCAGTTTGGGGGGACTAGGGACCAGTTTGGGGGGACTAGGGACCAGTTTGGGGGACTAGGGACCAGTTTGGGGGGACTAGGGACCAGTTTGGGGGGACTAGGGACCAGTTTGGGGGGACTAGGGACCAGTTTGGGGGACTAGGGACCAGTTTGGGGGGACTAGGGACCAGTTTGGGGGACTAGGGACCAGTTTGGGGGGACTAGGGACCAGTTTGGGGGACTAGGGACCAGTTTGGGGGACTAGGGACCAGTTTGGACCAGTTTGGGGGACTAGGGACCAGTTTGGGGGACTAGGGACCAGTTTGGACCAGTTTGGGGGACTAGGGACCAGTTTGGGGGGACTAGGGACCAGTTTGGGGGGACTAGGGACCAGTTTGGACCAGTTTGGGGGACTAGGGACCAGTTTGGGGGGACTAGGGACCAGTTTGGGGGGACTAGGGACCAGTTTGGGGGGGCTAGGGACCAGTTTGGACCAGTTTGCGGGGACTAGGGACCAGTTTGGGGGACTAGGGACCTGTTTGGGGGGACTAGGGACCAGTTTGGGGGGACTAGGGACCAGTTTGGGGGACTAGGGACCAGTTTGGGGGGACTAGGGACCAGTTTGGGGGACTAGGGACCAGTTTGGGGGGACTAGGGACCAGTTTGGGGGGACTATGGACCAGTTTGGGGGGGCTAGGGACCAGTTTGGACCAGTTTGCGGGGACTAGGGACCAGTTTGGGGGGACTAGGGACCAGTTTGGGGGACTAGGGACCAGTTTGGGGTGACTAGGGACCAGTTTGGGGGGACTAGGGACCAGTTTGGACCAGTTTGGGGGACTAGGGACCAGTTTGGGGGACTAGGGACCAGTTTGGGGGGACTAGGGACCAGTTTGGGGGGACTATGGACCAGTTTGGGGGGGGCTAGGGACCAGTTTGGACCAGTTTGCGGGGACTAGGGACCAGTTTGGGGGACTAGGGACCTGTTTGGGGGGACTAGGGACCAGTTTGGGGGACTAGGGACCAGTTTGGGGGACTAGGGACCAGTTTGGGGGACTAGGGACCTGTTTGGGGGGACTAGGGACCAGTTTGGGGGGACTAGGGACCAGTTTGGGGGACTAGGGACCAGTTTGGGGGGACTAGGGACCAGTTTGGGGGGACTAGGGACCAGTTTGGGGGGACTAGGGACCAGTTTGGGGGGACTAGGGACCAGTTTGGGGGACTAGGGACCAGTTTGCGGGACTAGGGACCAGTTTGGGGACTAGGGACCAGTTTGGGGGGACTAGGGACCAGTTTGGACCAGTTTGGGGGACTAGGGACCAGTTTGGGGGGACTAGGGACCAGTTTGGACCACTTTGGGGGGACTAGGGACCAGTTTGGGGGACTAGGGACCAGTTTGGTGGGACTAGGGACCAGTTTGGGGGGACTAGGGACCAGTTTGGGGGGACTAGGGACCAGTTTGGACCAGTTTGGGGGGACTAGGGACCAGTTTGGGGGACTAGGGACCAGTTTGGGGGGACTAGGGACCAGTTTGGGGGGACTAGGGACCAGTTTGGGGGGACTAGGGACCAGTTTGGGGGGACTAGGGACCAGTTTGGGGGACTAGGGACCAGTTTGGGGGGACTAGGGACCAGTTTGGGGGGACTAGGGACCAGTTTGGACCAGTTTGGGGGGACTAGGGACCAGTTTGGGGGGACTAGGGACCAGTTTGGGGGGACTAGGGACCAGTTTGGGGGGACTAGGGACCAGTTTGGGGGACTAGGGACCAGTTTGGGGGGACTAGGGACCAGTTTGGGGGGACTAGGGACCAGTTTGGTGGGACTAGGGACCAGTTTGGGGGGACTAGGGACCAGTTTGGGGGGACTAGGGACCAGTTTGGGGGGACTAGGGACCAGTTTGGGGGACTAGGGACCAGTTTGGGGGGACTAGGGACCAGTTTGGGGGACTAGGGACCAGTTTGGGGGGACTAGGGACCAGTTTGGGGGACTAGGGACCAGTTTGGGGGACTAGGGACCAGTTTGGACCAGTTTGGGGGACTAGGGACCAGTTTGGACCAGTTTGGGGGACTAGGGACCAGTTTGGGGGGACTAGGGACCAGTTTGGGGGGACTAGGGACCAGTTTGGACCAGTTTGGGGGACTAGGGACCAGTTTGGGGGACTAGGGACCAGTTTGGGGGGACTAGGGACCAGTTTGGGGGGGCTAGGGACCAGTTTGGACCAGTTTGCGGGGACTAGGGACCAGTTTGGGGGACTAGGGACCTGTTTGGGGGGACTAGGGACCAGTTTGGGGGGACTAGGGACCAGTTTGGGGGACTAGGGACCAGTTTGGGGGGACTAGGGACCAGTTTGGGGGGACTATGGACCAGTTTGGGGGGGCTAGGGACCAGTTTGGACCAGTTTGCGGGGACTAGGGACCAGTTTGGGGGGACTAGGGACCAGTTTGGGGGGACTAGGGACCAGTTTGGGGGACTAGGGACCAGTTTGGGGTGACTAGGGACCAGTTTGGGGGGACTAGGGACCAGTTTGGACCAGTTTGGGGGACTAGGGACCAGTTTGGGGGACTAGGGACCAGTTTGGGGGGACTAGGGACCAGTTTGGGGGGACTATGGACCAGTTTGGGGGGGGCTAGGGACCAGTTTGGACCAGTTTGCGGGGACTAGGGACCAGTTTGGGGGACTAGGGACCTGTTTGGGGGGACTATGGACCAGTTTGGGGGACTAGGGACCAGTTTGGGGGACTAGGGACCAGTTTGGGGGACTAGGGACCAGTTTGGGGGGACTAGGGACCAGTTTGGGGGACTAGGGACCAGTTTGGGGGGACTAGGGACCAGTTTGGGGGGACTAGGGACCAGTTTGGGGGGACTAGGGACCAGTTTGGGGGGACTAGGGACCAGTTTGGGGGGACTAGGGACCAGTTTGGGGGGACTAGGGACCAGTTTGCGGGACTAGGGACCAGTTTGGGGACTAGGGACCAGTTTGGGGGGACTAGGGACCAGTTTGGACCAGTTTGGGGGACTAGGGACCAGTTTGGGGGGACTAGGGACCAGTTTGGACCACTTTGGGGGGACTAGGGACCAGTTTGGGGGACTAGGGACCAGTTTGGTGGGACTAGGGACCAGTTTGGGGGGACTAGGGACCAGTTTGGGGGGACTAGGGACCAGTTTGGACCAGTTTGGGGGGACTAGGGACCAGTTTGGGGGACTAGGGACCAGTTTGGGGGGACTAGGGACCAGTTTGGGGGGACTAGGGACCAGTTTGGGGGGACTAGGGACCAGTTTGGGGGGACTAGGGACCAGTTTGGGGGGACTAGGGACCAGTTTGGGGGGACTAGGGACCAGTTTGGGGGGACTAGGGACCATTTTGGGGGGACTAGGGACCAGTTTGGGGGGACTAGGGACCTGTTTGGACCAGTTTGGGGGGACTAGGGACCAGTTTGGGGGGACTAGGGACCAGTTTGGGGGGACTAGGGACCAGTTTGGGGGGACTAGGGACCAGTTTGGGGAGACTAGGGACCAGTTTGGGGGGACTAGGGACCAGTTTGGGGGGACTAGGGACCAGTTTGGGGGGACTAGGGACCAGTTTGGGGGGGACTAGGGACCAGTTTGGGGGGACTAGGGACCAGTTTGGGGGACTAGGGACCAGTTTGGGGGGACTAGGGACCAGTTTGGGGGGACTAGGGACCAGTTTGGGGGGACTAGGGACCATTTTGGGGGGACTAGGGACCAGTTTGGGGGGACTAGGGACCTGTTTGGACCAGTTTGGGGGGACTAGGGACCAGTTTGCGGGGACTAGGGACCAGTTTGGGGGACTAGGGACCTGTTTGGGGGGACTAGGGACCAGTTTGGGGGGACTAGGGACCAGTTTGGGGGACTAGGGACCAGTTTGGGGGGACTAGGGACCAGTTTGGGGGACTAGGGACCAGTTTGGGGGGACTATGGACCAGTTTGGGGGGGCTAGGGACCAGTTTGGACCAGTTTGCGGGGACTAGGGACCAGTTTGGGGGGACTAGGGACCAGTTTGGGGGGACTAGGGACCAGTTTGGGGGACTAGGGACCAGTTTGGGGTGACTAGGGACCAGTTTGGGGGGACTAGGGACCAGTTTGGACCAGTTTGGGGGACTAGGGACCAGTTTGGGGGACTAGGGACCAGTTTGGGGGGACTAGGGACCAGTTTGGGGGGACTATGGACCAGTTTGGGGGGGGGCTAGGGACCAGTTTGGACCAGTTTGCGGGGACTAGGGACCAGTTTGGGGGACTAGGGACCTGTTTGGGGGGACTAGGGACCAGTTTGGGGGACTAGGGACCAGTTTGGGGGGACTAGGGACCAGTTTGGGGGGACTAGGGACCAGTTTGGGGGGACTAGGGACCAGTTTGGGGGACTAGGGACCAGTTTGGGGGGACTAGGGACCAGTTTGGGGGACTAGGGACCAGTTTGGGGGGACTAGGGACCAGTTTGGGGGACTAGGGACCAGTTTGGGGGACTAGGGACCAGTTTGGACCAGTTTGGGGGACTAGGGACCAGTTTGGACCAGTTTGGGGGACTAGGGACCAGTTTGGGGGGACTAGGGACCAGTTTGGGGGGACTAGGGACCAGTTTGGACCAGTTTGGGGGACTAGGGACCAGTTTGGGGGACTAGGGACCAGTTTGGGGGGACTAGGGACCAGTTTGGGGGGGCTAGGGACCAGTTTGGACCAGTTTGCGGGGACTAGGGACCAGTTTGGGGGACTAGGGACCTGTTTGGGGGGACTAGGGACCAGTTTGGGGGGACTAGGGACCAGTTTGGGGGGACTAGGGACCAGTTTGGGGGGACTATGGACCAGTTTGGGGGGGCTAGGGACCAGTTTGGACCAGTTTGCGGGGACTAGGGACCAGTTTGGGGGGACTAGGGACCAGTTTGGGGGGACTAGGGACCAGTTTGGGGGACTAGGGACCAGTTTGGGGTGACTAGGGACCAGTTTGGGGGACTAGGGACCAGTTTGGGGGACTAGGGACCTGTTTGGGGGGACTAGGGACCAGTTTGGGGGACTAGGGACCAGTTTGCGGGACTAGGGACCAGTTTGGGGACTAGGGACCAGTTTGGGGGGACTAGGGACCAGTTTGGACCAGTTTGGGGGACTAGGGACCAGTTTGGGGGGACTAGGGACCAGTTTGGACCACTTTGGGGGGACTAGGGACCAGTTTGGGGGACTAGGGACCAGTTTGGTGGGACTAGGGACCAGTTTGGTGGGACTAGGGACCAGTTTGGGGGGACTAGGGACCAGTTTGGGGGGACTAGGGACCAGTTTGGACCAGTTTGGGGGGACTAGGGACCAGTTTGGGGGACTAGGGACCAGTTTGGGGGGACTAGGGACCAGTTTGGGGGGACTAGGGACCAGTTTGGGGGGACTAGGGACCAGTTTGGGGGGACTAGGGACCAGTTTGGGGGGACTAGGGACCAGTTTGGGGGGACTAGGGACCAGTTTGGGGGACTAGGGACCAGTTTGGGGGGACTAGGGACCAGTTTGGGGGGACTAGGGACCAGTTTGGGGGGACTAGGGACCAGTTTGGGGGGACTAGGGACCAGTTTGGGGGGACTAGGGACCATTTTGGGGGGACTAGGGACCTAGGTTTGATTCCTCCGGAGGTTGGAGGTTTGATTCCTGTGTACTAAAAATAAAATATTATAATTAGGTGTAGCGTTAAGATGTGACTGCCCCGTCTCAAACACCGGCTAGATTCTGACTACCGTATCTTCACGACCATAAGGCGCATGTAAACGTCTTATATGTTTTTCCAAATATGCCCAGTGTGTGTTGTTATTGTCGGGCTGAGACCAGGACAACAGCTAGAGAGTACAGTTACTGTTATTTAAATAAATAAATAACAGTAACCGTACTCTCTAACGTAGCCAGGACCAACTCGCGACGAGCTGTTGACAGTCCCTTTATTTAACTCCCATAAACAAATTAACGAAAGGCTTGATTATCGTTGTGCGTCAAATCCACGCCCAGCGTGCGCCGCAGGTTGCGCCGCGATGAGCTCTCCACGGTGCACACCACGCCGTAGCCTGCTAGCACCTCCCACAAATTGTAACTACGACCCAACGCAGACCGAGAGGCTGTGATTGGTTCGCTTGGTAGCAACGCATTTCTGGTTCGTGAACCAGTCGTGAACTTTCAGCCTCTTCATGTGTGTGATTTTTTTTTTTTTATATAGTTGTCCTTATCTCTTTGATTCACTGTAACCGGAAAAGTCGGATAAACCATTCAGGAAAAGATCGCATCCCTCTAGCGCTCTGGGGGGGTTTTGCACCGCGGAGAGATGGAGTGATGGAGAAGTCCGGAGGATTCGCAACAGTGTCACGGCAACGGCGTCAGGGCCACGGCGTCGCGGCAACGGCGTCAGCTCTGCCTCGGTTTAACGCAGAGCCATAAATTAGGCTTAACGTGTCTGCTGGCACTGTTGTTCAAGCTTTCGCAAAAGCCGGCATCATTTCTATTTTTAAATACGCACACTTTTATGCTTGTGAGTGTGTTGTTGTAAGGCAGCGCCATATGTGTGTAGACGGCACCTTTTCGTACGGTGCGCCGTATGGTCGTGAAAATATGGTAAATACCCTGGTGGATTCCTGAGGGTAGATTCCTGCTAACTGCCTCCAGTGGTATTTCCTACCCCAGTTTTACCCCTAACGTTGTGTCTCTGTGGTTGCAGGAGAGCGAGGACGACGCCGGTGAAGGTAAGCTTCTCTTCAGCGTCCAGCTGGTCATGTGACTGTAAACGCCGGTTGCAGGTTTGATTCCCACTGACTCTCGTCTCTCGTTACCAGCGGTTCTGTCGGACTACGACAGCGCAGACCCCGAGGACAACGGATCCCACTCAGAGGTGAGTCCTAGCTACTAGCATCTACTAGCACCTACTACTAGCACATGCTAGCACCTACTACTAGCACATGCTAGCTCCCACTAGCACCTACTAGAACCTCCTCCTTGGTGGTCCATGGTAGTGGAAGGTGACGTAGCTTCCTTCAGAATCAGATCAGGTGCAGTTGATTCCAGATCTGGAGTCAGATCTGGAGTCAGATCTGACTCCAGATCTGATGTTGCATCTGAGTTGATGCTTTGTAGAGGCGGCCACGCCCCCTTCTAGATGCCACGCCCCCCCAGGACACCTGAGTCTGAGTTTTGGGAATGCAGCGTTGGCGGTGGGTTGTTGTAAACGTCATCAGATCGGCGTTGAGCTATTGTTTTGAGAATGTCGATCAAAACCGACAGGGGCGTTATCGGGCCGATACCAATCGGTTGCAGATTGGTAACCAGATTGCTAACCGATCAGTGAATCTCTAGTCTCCGGGTCGGCCTTTTTCTAACCGGAATATCAGCAATAACCCGGTTACACGGCCATGTAAACACCAATAACCCCTTTGAATAACCAGAATTTGCTCATATTCCGGTTTTTAAAAACCCCAATATGAGCCCTGGGTTCCTCCTTTTAAAACCCTAATATTGGGTCATGTAAACACCAAACAGAATATCCCCATCAAACGGAACAGGAATTTGTTTTCTGCACATGCTCTGTTCACAAGGAATCCTGGTCTTTTGAGTCCAGGAAGTTCTTCTAAACACGGAGAAACAAGACCAGGAGGAGACTAATCACTTCATAAATGTAATGAAGGATATGAACATTTCTGCATTTGTAGACGGTAGAAAGTACCGGGATAGAAGATTTACAAGAAGGTGAGAGAAAAGTTATGCGAAGCAGGATTTGTAGGAACGCCAGACCAGATCAAGCTCCGCTGGAAGACCCATAGGCGACTTCTACTGGGCTGTTGATTTTCCTCCGTGCTGCTGCTGTTGTTGTTGTTGTTGTTGTTGTTTTGAATTTGGATACAGGAAGAAGAAGCGGAAATGACGGGAATTGCGTCATCACGTTCTCCACGCGTCACTGGTTTGATCCAGATATCCTGAATGATTAATTACCGTGTAAACAGGGATAACACCGTGTCCTAACTGCACGCGAGCGAGCGTCAGCGACAAAATCAATTCTATGTCTTTATTTTCTATTGGACTGTCCTAACTGGACGTTTTGAGCTGAACATTTGTCGGACGCCCTGCTTCTATTTCCTTCCTGACGCTCGCGTTGAAAGCCGGTTGAAAGCCGGTTGAAAGATGGTTGAAAGACGGTTGAAAGATGGTTGAAAGCCGGTTGAATGCCGGTTGAATGCCGGTTGAAAGCCGGTTGAAAGATGGTTGAAAGACGGTTGAAAGATGGTTGAAAGCCGGTTGAATGCCGGTTGAAAGGCGGTTGAATGCCGGTTGAAAGCCGGTTGAATACATGTTGAAAGCCGGTTGAAAGCCGGTTGAATGCCGGTTGAATGCCGGTTGAATGCCGGTTGAATGCCGGTTGAAAGCCGGTTGAAAGCCGGTTGAAAGCCGGTTGAAAGCCGGTTGAAAGGCGGTTGAATGCCGGTTGAAAGGCGGTTGAATGCCGGTTGAATGCCGGTTGAAAGCCGGTTGAATACATGTTGAAAGCCGGTTGAAAGCCGGTTGAAAGACGGCTGAAAGGCGGTTGAAAGGCGGTTGAAAGCGCTGTAGGAAACAGTCATGATGAGGAACGGCTGATCCTGTTAGTGGAAATGAGAAGTTATCTCTATGATTCCTCCTCAATTCACTACAAAAACCTCAATAAAGTTCAGCTGCTGGAGGAGACGGACAGAGAGATGGAAGTTTGGGTGTATTTACAAGCATGCGATGTGAAAAAGACATTGTGTGACATGTTTGCACGCACGTTACTCTTAAGGCTGAAATATGGTTCTGCGTCAAAATGACGCCGTGCCTTCGGCGTGTGGTTTTCGTCCACGCAGACCACGCGTCGTCACCTGCGGCGTCACTGACGTCACCCCCCGAAAACTGTAACTAGGCGTGGAGGCCACGCAGACCACACGCAGACGGAGAGGGCTGTGATTGGTTCGCTTGGAAGCAACGCATTTCCGGTTTCCGGTTTGAATCAGTAGTGAACTTCCAGCGCTCTTTTCTTCGTTTATATGTTATTTTTTTTGTTTAGTTTTTTTGCACAATAGTTGTCCTTATCTCTTTGATTTACTGTGACCGGAAAAAGTCGGATAAACCATTCAGAAAAAGATCGCTAACTAGCGGCCGCGGGGGTACTGCACCGCGACGAAATGGAGTGACGGAGAAGTCCGAAGGGTTCACGACGGCGTCACGGCTGCGGCGTGTGCTCTGCGTTGGTTTAACGCAGAACCTTAATTCGGCCTTTAGTTGCTGTAATGTGGCTGAAGGCAGAGACGAAATGCATGCCGTTATAACACGGTGTTACTCTTTGGACAGAGAGCGTCCGATGTCACGCAGTGTGACGCGATAGTCGGACGGTCTCATGCAGTTAGGACACAGTGTTACCCTGGCCGCGTTCAGACTGCCAGCCAATATCCGATTTTTAGCCCATCCAGATTGAAACTGGATGACTCTTTTGAAGTCTGAACAGTCCCAAACCGCATGAGATCCGATTCTTGTAAACCAGATGGAAACCACCTCCGGGAGGAAGTTTCATATCCGATCCATATCTCATTTGTGCAGATGCGTCTCAGTCTGAACATCCAAACACTCAGATCGGATATGACTGTCCCAGACGCTCCAAACCACCCGCCCTTTTCCAGTTGTGGAGCTACTCATCCTTTCACAGAGAGCATGTACAATTAGGGCTGAACGATTAATTGCATTTGCGATAATATCGCGATGTGATAAAACGAGATTTTCTAACCGCAAAGGCTGCGATTTGACCAGTCACGTGATCTGGTCACGTTGCCGGCAAAGAAAAAAAGTCAACAGTGCCGCGTGTCCGCCTGTAACCTACTGTATCTACCGTGCCCTCAGGGTTGGGGCTCGGCCAGGCGGGGCTGTATAAATATATGGGCTTTATAAATGTATTAAATATATGAACGCGGAGTCGGCGTGGCGAGGAGCTGCGCGCGGCGCCGAGCACGAGCCGGGTGGACAGTTGTGCTGTGAAGCCTGAATTATGGTCCCGCGTTAAATCGACGCAGAGCTTACGCCGTAGGTTACGCGGCGACGCGCTCCGTACGATGCGCGTACCGCATACCCTACGGCGTAGGTTCTGCGTTGGTGTAACGCGGAACCATAAATCAGCCTTAAACCAGCTGCAGCCCTTTCAGCTCATCAGGAGAAGTTAAAGAGCGGCTGTGAGTTGTTAATTGCTGGTTCGTTTTGTTAACTCTGAGCTTTATTGGTTTGTTTGTTAGTTTGCTGGTGGTTTTTTCTCTCTGTGATTTTTGAGTTATTTATGAAGACGTTCTGAGTTCCCTGTGAGCAGTACTAAAGTTGAGGGGGGATGAAATAAAAAACGGTCAAAATCATCCCCCCCTGAAATAAAAACGGTCCAAATCATCCCCCCTGAAATAAAAACGGTCCAAATCATCCCCCCCTGAAATAAAAACGGTCCAAATCATCCCCCCCTGAAATAAAAACGGTCCAAATCATCCCCCCTGAAATAAAAACGGTCCAAATCATCCCCCCTGAAATAAAAACGGTCCAAATCATCCCCCCCTGAAATAAAAACGGTCCAAATCATCCCCCCTGAAATAAAAACGGTCCAAATCATCCCCCCTGAAATAAAAACGGTCCAAATCATCCCCCCTGAAATAAAAACGGTCCAAATCATCCCCCCCTGAAATAAAAACGGTCCAAATCATCCCCCCTGTAAAACTGCCATCCCTCCTTTCCATCCCTTATGTCATTTCATCAATGAATGTGGTTTTACTGCTATTTCAACATTTAGAGTCATCACCAGAAAAATAACTTGACAATTTTCATCTGTTTCAAGTAAATTTTCACCTGAAATAAGTAGGAAAATCTGCCAGTGGGACAAGATTTATCTTCTTATTACAAGCAATAAAATCTTGTTCCACTGGCAGATTTTTCTACTTATTTCAAGTGAAAATCTACTTGAAACAGGTGGAAATTTTTCCAGTGATGAGTCTTGTTTTAAGTGTAATGAGATTTTTTTACTAAAATGAGACATTTTAACTAGAAATAAGACAAATATTCTTGTTAAGATTGTGAGTTTTTGCAGTGATCCATGTTACTTATCCTGTGAAGGACAGAGTCATATTGATAAGTTCAGAAAAGTGTTTTTTATTGTTGTGTTTTGATGTATTTGATGTAAGCCCAGTGGATATTTAAAGCTTACAGAAGGCTGCATTTAACTGCTGCTATGTCATTCCTGCAGTATTTCTGCAGGTGTTTTGGTCACTGCTATTATTTGTAATATATTATATTATTTGTAATCAGCACAAATTATCTGTCCCCATATGATCAAATCCACCATCCCCCCCGATTTTTTTTCGAGTACTGCCTGTGAGGAAGGTTTTTTGTTCCCTGTGGGTGTTTTTCTATTAAACTACGCCTCGTTTTGGCTAAAGTTTAACCCGGTTTGGGTTCAGAGAGAACGACCCATAACACTCGTGTGTACAGACGTGTGTAGACGTGTTAAAGAGGTAAAGGCACACATTTGTTTTCTTAATTGTTGTAATCTGTGCTTTAAATAAATCTGGCATTGTTTATTATAAAACAGACTGATTTATTGCTTGTGTAGTTGAAAAATACATGAGAACAGGACCTTGAAAAAAATAATCGCATATTAAATCGCAATCGCAATATTGAAGAAAAAAATTCGCAATTAGATTATTTTCAAAAATCGTTCAGCCCTATGTACAATCTCTGATGTCATGTCAAAAACTATTATTTGTAGTTTAAGTGTTGCAAATTCACATTACAAATCATGTTTTAATAGCAGAAAAAAGACCGCATTTCCACGACACGTGCGGGTCGTGTACCCTACGCCGTAGGTCTGCGTTGGTGTAACGCGGAACCATAAATCAGCCTTCAGTCGCGCTGTGAGCCTGAACCTGCAGCCCGTCAGCTCATTTGTTGTTCATTGCTGGTTCGTTTTGTTAACTCTGAGCTTTGTTGGTTGGTTTGTTAGTTTGCTGGTGGTTTTGTTCTGAACACTTTTCTCTGTTTCTCATTTTGCTGGGACCGCCGAGACACAACTTTTGCGGTATGCGTTCATTGTTGTGTCTAAAAATGATGCGCAGTGCCAACCCAATCAGAAACGGTACAGATATATTGGGATTTTTTTATATATATAAAAAAAAATAAAATTGTAAAAAAATAAAGGATCCATAACCTTTGATCGGGTGGGCAGGACGCACGTATTGTTATTGTTTTTGATGTCGCAATTACATGACTTCACACAATACACGCGCTGGGTGACGCCTCCGCTCCGACGTCGTTGCTACGGCAACCCGTCAGATCAGTCAATGATGTGGCCCAGTCTGAACAGCCAGATCCGATATGGACACTTGCTAAAAACAGTGTGGACAGTCAGCCCTGAAAATCGGAATCAGATATGAATCAGATATGAATCAGATTTGCCTGCAGTCTGAACGCGGCCCCTGTTTGTTCACCCATGGAAACGGAATATTTCCAATGTTTCAGTAACCGGAATATTAGCAGTAACCCCAATTTTGACTGATGTAAACGTAGTCAGTAACTGGTTTTGGAAAAAAAAAAAAAAAAAAGTATCAGGTTCTGGTTCTGCAGGGCGTAGAGGAGGAGGGGACCGGGTCAGTCCTGGTCTCGGGTAGTGATGCACCGATTGTTCGGTAACCGAAATTGTTCGGCAAGAAAACACTTTGGGTGTTCGGTGGAATAAGTGGGAAAAAAACCGAACAATTAATAACGGCGTTGTAAAATAAGGAAATAGACTGGCCGCTCCGTAACGGTTGCACCACAAACATAAATCGTTGGCCAACCAAAAACTAACCCCATAAGAATTTTACCAACATTCACCAGGAGGTGGAACCAAAACAACATAATGCTGGAAATTAAAACATGTTCAGTTTTTTATGATCAATAAATATTTTCTACCTTGTAATTTTGTAAAAGATTTTTTTCTTTGAAAAGCCTAAATCAAATGTATTTGATTTATGCAATGGTGAAAAAATTGGCAAAGTAAATGAAAAACTGCTGAAGAACCATGTTCGGTATTCGGCCAAGTGTTTATTATTATTTTCGGTTTCGGTTTCGGCCACAAATTTTCATTTCGGTGCATCACTAGTCTCGGGTACCAGGGGTACCGGGTCAGTAACAGGTTCTGGTTCTGGTTCTCCAGGGCGTAGAAGAGGAGGGGACCGGGTCAGTCCTGGTCTCGGGTACCAGGGGTACCAGGGGTACCGGGTCAGTAACAGGTTCTGGTTCTCCAGGGCGTAGAAGAGGAGGGGACCAGGTACCGGGTCAGTCCTGGTACCCCGGTCATTAACAGGTCTCTGTTTCAGGGCGTAGAAGAAGAGGGCTACAGCGAGGAGGAGGCTCCAGCAGCAGCAGCCAGCCAGACCCAGACCTCTGCTGACCCCCCCACGGAAGAGGGTCCGGGGGACCAGCAGGACCAGGAGGATCCAGACCAGGACCAGGACCAGGACCCGGACCAGGACCCGGATGAGGGGGTGGAGGAGGTGGAGGAGGAGGTGGATGTGGAGGTGGAGGACGGAGGGGGAGCCGGGAAAGAGGAGAGCAAAGCTGAGGAGAAGGAGAACCTGGCAGGAGAGAGACAGAGTGGAGACGGACAGGTGAGAATCCAACCATCATCCATCCATCCATCCATCCATTAATCCCTCCATCCTGACCTGTCCTCCCTCATCCCTCCATCCCCCCATCCCCCAGGAATCCACAGACGACCCTGAGACTAAAGTCGGGGTGAAACCCGGGCAGCGATTGGACGATGACGAGGACCGGAAGAATCCGGCCTACATCCCCAGGAAGGGTCTGTTCTTCGAGCACGACGTCCGCGGACACCCGCAGGAGGAGGAGAGGTACAAACTCTGATTCTTCTCCTCTGCAGCCCGGTTTAATATATATATATATATATATATATATATATATATATAATATAAATTAAATATTAATCCATCCCGCCAGGCCGTGGTATACGATCATTATATCACAGCTGAGCGGCGTCTCCGGCCGACGACATGTGATTATTGCTTTTATAAAACAGTTACCAATAATGTAAATATGAAAGAGGAATACACAATCTATTTGATGTAGTTTTTAATTAATCATAAATACATATTATTCAGTAAAAATATCCCACTGTGTAAAACAATAGTCCATATCTCCAGATGTAGCTCCGCTTGTCGGAGACAGGAACTCCTCCATCCATCCATCCATCCATCGTTAGCTCCTCCCCGCTAACGTTAGCTCCTCCCAGCTAACGTTAGCTCCTCCCCGCTAACGTTAGCTCCTCCCCGCTAACGTTAGCTCCTCCCTGCTAACGTTAGCTCCTCCCCGCTAACGTTAGCTCCTCCCCGGAGAGCAACGTTTACCTCAACATGCCTCATTAATTGTTAACGAAAATAAAGAATAAACTTTAACACCAGCTACTTTTTGCTACAACGGAGTATTAGGGCCAAACTAAGACAAAAAAAATGGTATTGCGACAATAAAGTCGTAATATTTTGAGAATAAAGTCGTAATATTAAATATATTATAAATATATAAATATAACTTCACAAGATGCTCAATATTCATTTTAACACAGGGAGAAGATGCTCTTCCTGTTAGAGTTGTCATAAATTACGACTATTCTCGTAATATTACGACTTTATTCTCGTAATATTACGACTTTATTCTCGTAATATTACGACTTTATTCTCGTAATATTACGACTTTATTCTCGTAATATTACGACTTTATTCTCGTAATATTACGACTTTATTCTCGTAATATTACGACTTTATTCTCGTAATATTACGACTTTATTCTCGTAATATTACGACTTTATTCTCGTAATATTACGACTTTATTCTCGTAATATTACGACTTTATTCTCGTAATATTACGACTTTATTCTCGTAATATTACGACTTTATTCTCGTAATATTACGACTTTATTCTCGTAATATTACGACTTTATTCTCGTAATATTACGACTTTATTTTCGTAATATTACGACTTTATTTTCGTAATATTACGACTTTATTTTCGTAAATTACAGCTTTATTCTCGTAAATTACAGCTTTATTCTCGTAAATTACGACTTTATTCTCGTAATGTTAGGACGTATTCTATTTTGACTTTATTCTCGCAACATTATGACTTTATGAGAATGATATATTATTATTATTATTATTATAAGTTTGGCCCTAATACTTCGTCGTACTTTGCTCCCTGCTGTAACCGTCATAAATCTGTACCAGTTGGTTGTTGTCATGGAAACATTGTTGCTTCCCTGACGTGGAATGATCTGCTGTGATGAGACTTTAGAATAGAAGCCTTGGTATAAGCTCATTATAGCACAGTTAACAACCAATCAGATCATTATACCACAGTTAACAACCAATCAGATCATTATACCACAGTTAACAACCAATCAGATCATTATACCACAGTTAACAACCAATCAGATCATTATACCACAGTTAACAACCAATCAGATCATTATACCACAGTTAACAACCAATCAGATCATTATACCACAGTTAACAACCAATCAGATCATTATACCACAGTTAACAACCAATCAGATCATTATACCACAGTTAACAACCAATCAGATCATTATACCACAGTTAACAACCAATCAGATCATTATACCACAGTTAACAACCAATCAGATCATTATAGCACAGTTAACAACCAATCAGATCATTATACCACAGTTAACAACCAATCAGATCATTATACCACAGTTAACAACCAATCAGATCATTATACCACAGTTAACAACCAATCAGATCATTATACCACAGTTAACAACCAATCAGATCATTATACCACAGTTAACAACCAATCAGATCATTATAGCACAGTTAACAACCAATCAGATCATTATACCACAGTTAACAACCAATCAGATCATTATACCACAGTTAACAACCAATCAGATCATTATACCACAGTTAACAACCAATCAGATCATTATACCACAGTTAACAACCAATCAGATCATTATACCACAGTTAACAACCAATCAGATCATTATACCACAGTTAATGACGATGTGGCTCTTTTCAGTATTCAGGCCACGTTTACCCATAGCCGGGTATTTACAAAAACGGATATTTTCCCCTCTACGTTTTCAAAAATATCCTCGTTTACACGGACCCGCATGAAAATGCTGTTAACGTCATGCCAGCCAATCAGAATCCTGGAAAAACATCAACAAATGACACGTGTAACTTCCAGTTAAGGCTGATTTATGGTTCCGCGTTACACCAACGTGTAGCCTACGGCGTAGGGTACGCGGCGATGCGCGCCGTACGGTGTGCGCCGTAGGCTACACGTTGGTGTAACGCGGGACCATAATTCAGGCTTTACTTCCAAGACGGAACCAGAGTCTGAGAGAATTTAAAAACAGGTAAAATAAAAGAAAATATTGACGGTGGCAAAACAAATTGTAAACACAGGTCGCACTGATGACGCTGCTGGTGACGTTTATGTCGCATAATGTGACGTAAATCTCTGTTTTCCTCCATTTTCCTCCGTTTAGACGCAAACGTGAAAACTGAGTTTTTGAAAATCTCCACTTTGGCCGGAGTTTTCAGAAATTATCGTTTCGTTGGAGACTTTGACCTCCGTTTTCGTGTAAACGAACGGCCAAAACGCATGAAAACGCCTCCGCTTTTGCCCCGTGTAAACGGGGCCTCAGTAACACAGTAACCAATCGTGGCTGTTAGCCTCTGATTGGTTGGCTAACCCTGATCTAACCGCCCCGTCTCCTCCTCCAGGCCCAAGGGCCGGAACAGGAAGCTGTGGAAGGACGAGGGCCGTTGGGAACACGACAAGTTCAGGGAGGAGGAGCAGGCGCCCAAGAGCCGCGAGGAGCTAATAGCTATCTACGGCTACGACATCCGCAACGGAGGAGGTGGTGGAGGCGGTGGTGGGGAGAGAACGTTCCGGCAGCGCCGGCCCAGGTACGTCCACAACCCGGCTGGGGGGCCGTTATAGTTTAGTTTATTGATCCTTTCAATTTCCACAACACAAATAACCCAAAGTTCAGGTGTAAATCCCCACTGTAACACAAAATAATGTAATTTTTGATGTGTGTGTGTGTGTGTGTGTGTGTGTGTGTGTGTGTGTGTGTGTGTGTGTGTGTGTGTGTGTGTGTGTGTGTGTGTGTGTGTGTGTGTGTGTGTGTGTGTCTACCGTTTTCGCTTTTAAAAACTATTGCATTTAGGATTGAAAGAATGAAACAAAATACATAGATAAATCCATATGAGAAGTTAGTTTATTGTTTTGCACAGTTTTAAAAATATACAGGAAATATCAAATATAAATACTATACGGTGCAGGAAGAGGCAGAAAACCCAACGGGCTTATTTGAAACCTCCACCCAAGTTATTAACATTTCACATGTTATAAAGAACACAAGATTAACATACAAAAAGTATAACTACACAAAAGTGATGGCAAAAAAGTAATGCAATATATAAATAATAAAGACAAAAGAATAAGTGTGTGTGAGTGTGCATGGGATATTGTTATTCCAACTTGTATTGACTCCTGAGCAAATAAGACTAACGGTAGAAACCCTCACGTCACTATGAGTGAAACACAAACTAAACATGGAAACATATGACACAATTGGGGTTTCCCCCAAAGCATTATAGCATAGCATCTCTGTTAGCATAATGTTTTTCAGAGGAAAACCCTTAAAAAAACAGTCAGTTTTAATACAAAGCCTCGTGCCAAATGTCACACAGGTTCCTTTATTAACAGAGGTCTGCACAATATCAACATGTATAAAACAAATATCCCTTTCCTGCATAACAATTAAATTAAAATACACTGTAATTAATACAATGTAGACAGTAACAGGCAGACTTTTCCACTGAGGTTGACAGTTGTGCAAATAACAAAACATTTGTGACAATCTCAAATAAAACATTCAAGTCAATTTGTCACAAAATAAGCTATATCAAAATCATTAAAAAAATAAATAAATAAATAATCGATATAAACTATATTGTCTCGTTCCATATCGCGTTTGAAAATATATCGATATATATTAAAATCTCGATATATCGCCCAGCCCTAATATATAAATGTGTGTATGTGTGTGTATGTATATATATATATAAATATATAATATACACACACACATACACACACACGTCCATAGGTACCTGCCAGTATTATTGATAGTATTATTACCTGTCTGTCCTCTGACCGGTACTTTCCCTCCAGCAGGCCGACGCCCCCCCACCGAGACCAGAGGGAGAAGCGTTGGGGGGCGGAGCGTCCGGGCCGGTCCTGGCAGGCCCCGCCCCCTTCCATCCCCCCGTCCTCCTCCTCCTTCCCCCCCCTCTCCTCCTCCCAGCAGCACCGCAGAGCCCCGCCCCCTCGCAGCCGGCCGCCCAATCAGCACCCGGCGCACCCGGCGCCCGCCCCCCAGTACCGGCGGGACGACCCGGACCAGGCCCCGGGCCCGGCGACCCCCAGGGACCGGCAGGGCCCCCGACAACACCCCGACCTATCGGGGGAGAGGGGCGTGGCCAGCCGCGGGGGGCGGGGCCACCCGGGGGGGCGGGGCTCCTCCCGGCCGGTTGATGATGTCATCACGGCCAGGGAGCAGCACACGAACTCTGAGCCCAGCGGGTACCGGGCCGACCTGGGCCCTGGCTCCGCCCCCTCCCCTGGCCCCGCCCCCCAGACGCCCGTGTCATCGGCGCCCTCGGCCCCTCGGGAGGCGTCCCCGCCCCCGGCGGCGGCGGAGCGGCCCGTGGAGAGGAAGTCGTACTCGGCGGCCCGCAGGACTCGCTCGCGGCCCTCGGACCTGGGCAGCAAGCAGGCCTCGGTGGACGAGGCTAACGCCGCTAACGCAGCCCCGCCCGCCGCAGGCTCCTCCCCCAGCAAAGGGGGCGGGGCTAAGAGCTGGGCGGGCGGAGAGGGGGCGGGGCTAGCCGACCTGGACCAGGACGTGGCTCGGCTCAACCTGGCCCGGCAGGGCTGGAGCCAGAACCCCACGTCGTACGTTCGCTCCGAGATGAGAGGTGAGTCCGCCGTCCGTCCGTCCGTCCATCCGTCCCCCAACAGCTGATAGAACCTTTCCTGGGATGGGAATTGGACGTTACTTGCGAAGGGAATCCGATCTTACATGCGAAGGGAACCAGACCTTTTTTGGGGATGGGAATCGAATAGTGATGCACCAATTGTTCGGTAACCGAAATTGTTCGGCCGTAAATCTCAAAAAAAACACTTTGGGTGTTCGGTGGAATAAGTGAGAAAAAAAAACCGAACAATTAATAACGGCGTTGTAAAATAAGGAAATAGACTGGCCGCTCCGTAACGGTTGCACCACAAACATAAATCGTTGGCCGACCAAAAACTAACCACATAAGAATTTTACCAACATTCACCAGGAGGTGGAACCAAAACAACATAATGCTGGAAATTAAAAAATGTTCAGTCTTTTATGTTCAATAAATATTTTCTACCTTGTAATTTTGTAAAAGATTTTTTTCTTTGAAAAGCCTAAATCAAATTTATTTGATTTATGCAATGGTGAAAAAATTGGCAAAATAAATGAAAAACTGTGAAGAACCATGTTCGGTATCGTTTGGTATTCGGCCAAGTGTTTATTATTAGTTTTGGTTTCGGTATCGGCTACAAATTTTAATTTCGGTGCATCACTAGAATCGATGGTCCGTGTATTTCGCGGCCATCCATTTTTTGTTTTCAAATGACAAAATAAAAATAGTGACATAAACCAAAATAATCCGTTCCCCATCTTTTGTTTTGATAATAAAAAACGGAAAACGGATCATTATCCGTTTTCCGTTATCCGATTTCATTGATGTGTTATAAAATCGAAATTGGGAATTAAAACAGCGAGTGGAAAACTCTTTTCTCTATTTCCTATTCGGTTCCAAGGATACTGAAAACAAGGATTGGACAAATGGGGGGATTGCACATGCGCAGTAATACATGAAGAAAGTTGTTTCTGGTTCTTTTGTTCATCAGATTGAAAATTAAAAGTTTTAGATTTTTTTTAATGTTGAAACAGAAAATAAATCAAATATGAAACCTGGGAGTGAAACATGAGTGTAATCTGTCTTCACTCCGTCATGAAACTGCAGTGATTTTGTGACAGTCCGTTCAGCTGCAGCGTCCAATCAATAATCAATAACTCTAACATACTGCCCCCCGTTGGAAACGAACAGGAAATAGAGAAAAGAGTTTTCCACGCTGTTTTAATTCCCAATTTAAATTTTCAAACACATCAATGAAATCGGATAATGGATAACGATCCGTTTTCCGTTTTTTATTATCAAAACAAAAGATGGGAACGGATTATTTTGGATTATTTCTCTATGTTTATTTTGTCATTTCAAAACAAAAAAACCATGGCCGCGAAGTCCGCGGACCATCGAACCTTGCCTGGGTTGGGAATTAGTGATGCACCGAATGTTCGGTAACCGAAATTGTTCGGCCGAAAATAGCAAAAAAAACCACTTTCGATGTTTGGTGGAATAAGTGGGGAAAAAAACGAACAATTGATAACGGCATGTTTAGATGACACAAAAGAAGTGAATAAAACAAAATGAAGAAAAAGAAAAATCAATCCCTTTCCCATATTAATACTTGTATGGGAAAGGGATTGATTTTCTTTTTCTTTATTTTGTTTTATCCACTTCTTTTTCACTTTTTTTACAATGCACTTTAATGTATTAAGTGCATTTTTTTTGTTTTAAAGCTTATGTTACAATTTTTCAGCAGTCAGCTTTAGGTCTAATGTAAGCTCAAAGATGGCCCAAAAAATAATTTAACTAATTTATTTATTTGAAGTTATTGTGCCTTGTTGGTATAGTGTCTGCTGGAATATTTAAAAATGCTGGGAAACTAAAAAATGTTCAGAATTCATGTTCATCGGAAATGGGATGGGAATTGGACGTTACTTGGGATGGGAATCAAACCTTTTTTGGGTTGGGAATCAAACCTTGATTGTGACGGGAATCAAACCTTTTTTGGGACGGGAATCAAACCTTTTTTGGGACGGGAATCGAACTTTTTTGGGACGGGAATCAAACCTTTTTTGGGACGGGAATCAAACCTTTTTTGGGACGGGAATCAAACCTTTTTTGGGACGGGAATCGAACCTTTTTTGGGACGGGAATCGAACCTTTTTTGGGACGGGAATCGAACCTTTTTTGGGATGGGAATCAAACCTTGTTTGGGCTGGGAATCGAACCTTGATTGGGTTGGGAATCAAACCTTGTTTGAGACGGGAATCAAACCTTTTTTGGGATGGGAATCGAACCTTGTTTGGGACGGGAATCGAACCTTGTTTGGGACGGGAATCGAACCTTGTTTGGGTTGGGAATTGAACCTTGTTTGGGTTGGGAATCGAACCTTGTTTGGGACGGGAATCGAACCTTTTTTGGGACGGGAATCGAACCTTTTTTGGGATGGGAATCAAACCTTTTTTGGGACGGGAATCGAACCTTTTTTGGGATGGGAATCAAACCTTGTTTGGGACGGGAATCAAACCTTTTTTGGGACGGGAATCAAACCTTTTTTGGGACGGGAATCAAACCTTTTTTGGGACGGGAATCGAACCTTTTTTGGGATGGGAATCAAACCTTTTTTGGGATGGGAATCGAACCTTGTTTGGGACGGGAATCGAACCTTGTTTGGGACGGGAATCAAACCTTTTTTGGGATGGGAATCAAACCTTTTTTGGGATGGGAATCGAACCTTGTTTGGGACGGGAATCGAACCTTGTTTGGGTTGGGAATCGAACCTTGTTTGGGTTGGGAATCGAACCTTGTTTGGGACGGGAATCGAACCTTGTTTGGGACGGGAATCGAACCTTGTTTGGGTTGGGAATCGAACCTTGTTTGGGACGGGAATCGAACCTTGTTTGGGTTGGGAATCAAACCTTGTTTGGGATGCGAGTGGTATACTGGTTATACTGGATACCTCAGACCCGTGACCCCCCCCTGACCCGTGACCCCCACTAACACTCGTCTCCCCGCAGGCCTCCCCGCCCCCCCGCTGCACCTCTCCGGGGCTCCGCCCCCTTTCTCCAGCATGGAGGAGATGGGCGTCGGCTCCAGCCGGGCCAAGCGCTACTCGTCCCAGCGGCAGAGGGCGGTGCCGGAGCCGGCCCCGCCCCTCCACCTGGGGGTGATGGAGGGACACTACTACGACCCCAGTGAGTATTGATCCCTGATCGGCAGCAGCGTTAGCGGCAGCAGCGTTAGCGGCAGCAGCGTTAGCGGCAGCAGCGTTAGCGGCAGCAGCGTTAGCGGCAGCAGCGTTAGCGGCAGCAGCGTTAGCGGCAGCAGCGTTGGCGGCAGCAGCGTTAGCGGCCGTTTCCTGCCGGATACATGATGACATCACTGTTGTGGAGGGATGTATCTCTCACCTTTCCCACCTGTGTCTCCAGTGTCGTACCAGGGACCAATCTACACCCACGGGGAAGGCCCCGCCCCCATCCCGCCCCAGGGCATGCTGGTCCAGCCGGAGATGCACCTGCCCCACCCCGGTGAGTCCCCCCCCCCCGGGGCTTTTATTCTTTTCTTTTTATTATAAACGGTGGCATCCACAATGATGTCAAACTATTTTCTTAAAAACATCTACGAAATTGTTCTTAACGATATCCTCCAGAGACGCATATATTTAAATTCCAGAATAAGTAAAATATGCACTACCGGTAATGTGAGAGGCAAGTTAGCACTAACATTATTTAGTGGTAATGGTAGAAGTGCTGATTTCTGACAGTTAATCTTAAGGCCACATATTCTACCAAATGTTTCAAAAATAGCAAGCAATGGAGGGATAGAATTAGTTATATCCTCCAAAAATAATATGTCATCAGCATATAAAGAAATAGAATGTTGAGTTTTGTGAATCCTAACAGGACAAATATTGTCATTGATGAGGCAAATAAAAGACTTAAAGGGCTTTTATTCTACTAAAATGTATTCTTCTAAATCCACTGGTGTTATTGGTGAAAAACACCAGAAGAAATGAAGAGGAAAGAAACACTTGCTTTTAGTTTTTTAGAGCAGCATTAATTACACAAATAACAAGAAATTGGTTAAAGGAGGATAATTTAATTAATTCTAAATGGAAGGATCTTGTAAATGACAAATATGGAATGGAAAGAATAACAATGAGACGTAGAAATCAAGTTTATATTTTTGAAGAAAGAAGGAAAAATGGGTGAGTTAACGATAAACAACAGCCTAATGACCCATAACATTTTATTGTGTATGTTTTGTCTCTGAATACGTTTATACTTCTGTCCATGTAGTTATTCGAGGAATGTTGAGCCGCATTTTGTAATAAACGTCCAAAATGTAATAACCTTTTCATTTAATTTTGTAATAAAGACACATTTTGTAATAAACTATCCCATTTTGTAATAAATTTTGTTATTGCATTTTGAGAAGATTATTATAAAATGCACTTACAACTTTTTTATTTTCTAGGAAACGTAATAACATGGTGCATTATTTAATAATACCTGTTATTGTTGTTTGTTTAACAATTAATTTATACAAGAGTGACTTTTGTTGTTTTTTATGCAATTTCACTTAGAGTTATGTAGCCCAATAAATCTATGTATAAAACTCCAAATATAACTTTAGTTTGGAATTATACAGGCCAATATCAAACAAATAAACTCTGCTTTAGAATTTTTATTACATAAAGGTCCATGTTATTACATTTTCTAGAGAAGAAAAAAGTTGCAAGTGCATTTTGTAATAATCTTCTCAGAATGTAATAACTTATTACAAAATGCGGCTCAACAAGGTGTGTTTGGCTAGCGCTAACACCCCCCGTGTCCCCGCAGGGCTCCACCCCCACCAATCCGGAGGCCCCATCACTAGCCCCGCCCTCTACGGCGGCCCGCCCGTCTCCCTGTCGCCGGGGCAACCGCAGCAGCTGCTGCCGGCCCCCTTCTACCCGCCGCCGGGCGTGGTGACGTTCCCGTACCCGGCCATGTACCCGTCCCCGCCGGTGCACCACGCGGTGCACGCGCGGCAGCTGGAGCTGCTGCCCCCGGGGGGGGCGGGCAGCCACAGCGAGGAAGTGGTGCAGCAGGTGCAGCAGCAGGTCACCTACGGCGGCGTCACCTACTACGACACCATGCAGCAGCAGCAGCAGCCCAAGCCCTCGCCGCCGCGCCGCACCTCGCAGCCCGTCACCGTCAAGCCCCCGCCGCCCGAGGTGCCCTTCGCCTCCGAGTGACCCGGTACCCGCCCCCCCACCGCCCACGGCCCGGCCTCAGCCCCGCCCCCCGACCCGGCCTGTCCGGTGAGTGGTGTGTGTGTGTGTGTGCGTGTGCGTGTGTGTATACACGTGTGTGTGTTAGGGCTGGGCGATATATCGAGATTTTAATATATATCGATATATTTTCAAACGCGATATGGCACGAGACAATATCGTTTATATCGATTAAAAAAAAATATATATATATATATATATTTTTTTTTTATTTAGATATAGCTTATTTTGTGACAAATTGACTTGAATGTTTTATTTGAGATTTGCACAAATGTTTTGTTATTTGCACAACTGTCAACCTCAGTGGAAAAGTCTGCCTGTTACTGTCTACATTGTATTAATTACAGTGTATTTTAATTTAATTGTTATGCAGGAAAGGGATATTTGTTTTATTTTATTGAAGAAGCATTTTTATTCTATATATGCAGGCAGTTTATTTTTATTTATTTATTTGTGACATTTGGCACGAGGCTTTGTATTAAAACTTTTTAAGGGTTTGCATCAGAAAAAAATGAAGCTAACAGAGATGCTAACAGAGATGCTAACAGAGATGCTAACAGAGATGCTATGCTATAATGCTTTGGGGGAAACCCCAATTATGGCACAGAAAAAATATCGATATATATCGAGTATCAACATTCAGCTAGAAAATATCCAGATATAACTTTTGGTCCCTAGTATATGTCTGTGTATACGTGTGTACGTGTGTATATGTGTCTGTGTGTGTACGTCTGTGTAAATATTAGGGATGTCCTGATACCATTTTTTTCACACCGAGTACGAGTATTTTAATTTGTGTACTCGCCGATACCGAGTACCGATCCGATACTTCTACCACAAAAATAACTAGGCTTAAAATGCAATGAATTGGAAGACAGGTTTTATTTGGAAGAGAAATTCTATTTTAAACAAAACTCAGCCGGCCGGTCTTTCCTCCGCGCTTTAGTCTCATCACAGGAACATCAACTGAGCATGTGCGGGGCTTCACCTGAACTGAGCATGTGCAGTGCTTCACCTGAAGCCGTCCGTGTGAAACAACATAAACAATCAAATAGAATTTATAAAACAGGCTAAATTAAATGATGTTACACACTCTTGTACAGTAGGTGGTGGTATATGCTCCTTATAGTTGGTTACAATCCACCAATAAAACAGAAGAAGAAGAAGATAAACAATCCCATTGCTACAGTCCGGTTATATAGAGTGACAGACTGTGGGCTGTCGGCGCAGCTAACGTGGCTAACCGGCTAACGGCTAACCGGAATGTAACAATGGGATTGTTTATGTTGTACTGTGGGTTACGTGGAGTGTTTAATAAAGTTCCCTGTGAGTAAGGGTAATACTCCACCGTCCAGTTTGTATACCGTAATTAAGGAAGATAGAATTTACTGAAACATGGAACAGCCTGGCTGAGCAGCAGCTCTGCTGCTGCTCAGCCAGGCTGCACACTGACCCGGGGAGCCGCGGGGCGGCTCAACATCTCCCCCTAGTGGCGCTAACTAGAGGTGGGTGCAATTCATCGATGTGTCGGTGAATCGCAAAAAATGAAAAATACATGTCAAATGTTCAAAAAACCTTGTTATTTACTTAATGAGTGTTGTTAGAGGAACTGAGGTAATTGATTGGCTATTTATTTACAAATGTAGCCACAGATGAAGACAAAATCAATCTTGTATGGAAAAAAGCATTAAAAATCACAATAATCCAAGAATTGTGGCACCAAGAATCGAATCGAATCGACAATCGTTATAATCGAAGAATCGAAGCTCCAATAATCGAAATCGAATCGTGAGGTTCCCTTGTTTGCACACCCCTACTATGTATATAACGCCCATGTATACGTGTGTGTATACGTCTGTGTGTGTGTGTGTGTGTGTGTATACGTGTGTGTGTGTGTGTGTGTGTATACGTGTGTGTGTATACGCGTGTGTGTGTGTATATACGTGTGTGTGTATACGTGTGTATATACGTGTGTGTGTGTATACGTGTGTGTGTATACGTGTGTGTGTATACGCGTGTGTGTGTGTGTGTATACGTGTGTGTGTGTGTGTGTGTGTATACGTGTGTGTGTATACGCGTGTGTGTGTGTGTGTGTGTGTATACGTGTGTGTGTATACGTGTGTATATACGTGTGTGTGTGTATACGTGTGTGTGTATACGTGTGTGTGTATACGCGTGTGTGTGTGTGTGTATACGTGTGTGTGTGTATACGTGTGTGTGTATACGTGTGTGTGTGTATACGTGTGTGTGTATACGTGTGTGTGTATACGCGTGTGTGTGTGTGTGTATACGTGTGTGTGTATACGTGTGTATATACGTGTGTGTGTGTGTATACGTGTGTGTGTATACGTGTGTATATACGTGTGTGTGTGTGTGTATACGTGTGTGTGTATACGTCTATGTCAGTGTTTCCCCTGGAATTGTTTTCAGGCCCGGTGGTACCACCGAAAACAAACAAACAGACGAGGCTCGTGGGACGGCGTGTTGGACATGTGACATGTAGCAATATAACAAAGTTTTACATTAAAAATCATTGTAGGCCTATATTGCTGAATTATATCACTTCAATGAAATCATTAGATTTAATCTAACCTTTAACCAAAGTGTCCTGGGCCTGAAAGGTCTGACCAATATGAGCATTGATCTGTTCTAGATATTTCAGAGGGATCTCTATGAAAACCCTCTGGTTCTCTTTTAAGAGAACCTCAGGACCGCAGAGAACGTTGATATTTTTAAAAGGAGGCTCAAGACACACCTTTTTAGCTTGGCTTTTATCTTATCTCATTTATCTAGTCTTTTCAGCTATTTATTGTATCTATTGTATTTACTTTTTTTTTTTTAAATCTTTTTTATTATCTTTAAACCTTTAATCCATTTTAGTGACTTTGTATTTTATGTTATTTATTATTCATCTTAAGTTTTGTATAGATTTTTCTAAAATTTTACACTTTTTAGGCATTTTTTTTACTCTCTTTTAATCCTTTAGTTTTTAGCTCCAGTGTTTCCTCAGGGGGGTCGTTCACACTGGGAGGTGTGCCTGCTCCGCCCATGGGGGTGTCGTCATGGGGATCCCTCAGGCCTGGGTAGCTGGGGGGGGGCTCCACCTTCTGTGTGGGGTCTGCCCCGGTCTGTCCGGGTTGGGGGGGTCTCTGTGGGGATGCTTCTGGTGGTCGTGGTCGGTGGAGCTTCTCAGTGTGGACGGCCACCCATAGGTAGTGTTTTCCTCACCTGGATCGTTAGTGCTAAGCCATGTCACCAGTCCACTTACTGTGTGTGTGTGTGTGTGTGTGTGTGTGTGTGTGTGTGTGTGAGTGTGAGTGAGTGTCTGGGGAAAAATGAACCTTTAGTGGTTCTAGTGGAAAGACAATCTATTGCAACTAACTGTTCATGCTGTTTTCATGCTGTTTTCATGCTTTTTCATGCTGTTTTCATGCTGTTTTCATGCTGTTTTCATGCTGTTTTCATGCTTCCATGTCTGCAGGAGCCGGGTGGGAGGAGCTACAGGGGCGGGACGCCGCAGAGGCGGAGCCTCGTGGAGGCGGAGCCTCGCCGGCCGACGACGACAACTTTCCTTCTTCCCCAAGCAGCGAATATCACGAGCAGCGCCGGGGGCGGAGCCTCGCTATCACGGGGCGGAGCCTCACTGGCCGGGGGCGGAGCCTCCCCTGACGGGGGCGGAGCCTCGCCGTCGCCACGGAGCCTGAGATGATTCCAGAAATATTCCAGCTGTTGTAGATTCCACAAGTTTCTAACATCGACCGCAGGCCTAAGCCCCGCCCACGCCGTGATGTCATCACAGCGCCGCCCCCCCCGACCCGGAACCTCCAACGACCTTGTCGGTCGCCGTCGGCGACGGAGAGATTTGATTTAGCGACGTAGCATCGAGCTGCTGCCTCCGGCTCCGTTTCTGTTTCTGTTTAAACCCAACCAGAGCCGTTTCCAGCTGAACCGGGGGGAGGGGGGGGCAACGGTCGCCATGGAAACGGAGGACAAACCGTCTTCACTCGTCCCAAACCGACGTCTCGGTTTAAACGGTTTAAAGGTCAGAAGTCAAGAGTCCTACAGAATATTCTAGAAGTCACCAGTGATGTTTCAGGATGTTTCGGTTCCGGTTATTTCCGGAGGCCCCGCCCCCAAAACCCCCCAAGACTTTTGTTTTGAAATGTTTATTGAATCTGAAAATCTAGAATTTCTTTGTAAACTAAAAATGTCCTTTAGAAAATATTGAAATTGAAGGAACTAATGACAGAACGTGTTTTTTTTACTCTCAACTTCAGTTTAAACGTTTAGAAAACGTCACTTTTGTCTAGTTTTGTCCTGGAGACGGTCCTGGTCCTGGTTTAGTCCAGGTTCTGGTTCTAGTTCTAGTCCTGGAGACGGTCCTGCTTCAGGTCCAGGTTCAGGACCTGGTCCTGGTCCTGGTTCTGGTCCTGGTCCAGGACCAGATCCTGGAGACGGCTCTGGTTCTGGTTCTTGTTTTCTAAGTGTATTTTTTAAAAGCAGCAGATTCAGGTTTGTCTTGTTTTGTCCGACAGGAACGACCGTCGTTATAAATGTTTTAGTTTAAACTTTCCGTACAGATGTTTGTTGTTTTGGTGTCTGATCATTAAAGTGGTTCCTCTCAGTCCTCTCTTTAGTATTATTATTATTATTATTATTATTATTATTATTATTATTATTACTACTATTATTATTACTATTATTATTAACATTATTATTATTATTATTACTACTATTATTATTATTATTGGTAACACTTTACAATAAGGGTCCCTTAATTAACGTTAGTTAATGCATTATTAAGCATTAATTAACAGTTTAATAATAGTTAAATAACCATTATTATGTATTACTTAACATTAATTAGCATATTAGTTAATGCATTAATAAACAGTTAATTAATGCATTATTAAGCATTAATTAACAGTTTAATAATAGTTAAATAACCATTATTATGTATTACTTAACATTAATTAGCATATTAGTTAATGCATTAATTAACAGTTAGTTAATGCATTATTAAGCATTAATTAACAGTTTAATAATAGTTAAATAACCATTATTATGTATTACTTAACATTAATTACCATATTAGTTAATGCATTAATAAACAGTTAATTAATGCCTACTGCTCAGAGTTAATTAATACATTAGTAAGCATTAATAAACGTTACATGATGTAATTATTTATCCTTATGTATGCATTACTTAGTATTAAGTAATACATTAGTTAATACATAAGTAAAACGTTAATAATGTCCCTAGTAATCATTTACTAATGGTGTTTATTTGGAGTGAATATGCATTAAGTAACAGCTACCTAATACATCTACTAATCATTCGCTAATGGTGTACATGTTTACTGGATGGGCATTATTAAACAACTATTTAGAGTCTTAAGTAATCATTTCCTAATGGTGCTGTGTATGTTATCAGGTAGCTTACCTGACCTTATGAACGGTAACCTGACATAAACCTTAATAAATGTATAGGAGTGGCTCATAACCATTACTTAACCATTAGTAAAGGCTTGCTGGACCCTTATTGTAAAGTGTAACACATTTATCCCTTAGGTAACACATTATTAATGCTTAACTGCCTCATAAGCATTACTTAACCATAATTAACCATTAGTAAATACTATTCTGGACCCTTATTGTAAAGTGTAACACATTTATCCCTTAGGTAACACATATATATATATATATATATATATATATATATATATATATATATATATATATATGTATATATGTATGTATGTATGTATATATATATATATATATATATATATATATATATATATATATATATGTTGTATACATATAACAAATGTTATCTGTTAAAATCTGTTTTATTTTGTTTTAAATAAAAAGTGTAAACTTCTTTATATGTGATTGCTTAATTTACTAATGGTTAATTATGGTTAAGTAATACTTATGAGGCAGTTAAGCATTAATAATGTGTTACCTAAGGGATAAATGTGTTACACTTTACAATAAGGGTCCAGAATAGTATTTACTAATGGTTAATTATGGTTAAGTAATGCTTATGAGGCAGTTAAGCATTAATAATGTGTTACCTAAGGGATACATGTGTTACACTTTACAATAAGGGTCCAGCAAGCCTTTACTAATGGTTAAGTAATGGTTATGAGCCACTCCTATACATTTATTAAGGTTTATGTCAGGTTACCGTTCATAAGGTCAGGTAAGCTACCTGATAACATACACAGCACCATTAGGAAATGATTACTTAAGACTCTAAATAGTTGTTTAATAATGCCCATCCAGTAAACATGTACACCATTAGCGAATGATTAGTAGATGTATTAGGTAGCTGTTACTTAATGCTTATTCACTCCAAATAAACACCATTAGTAAATGATTACTAGGGACATTATTAACGTTTTACTTATGTATTAACTAATGTATTACTTAATACTAAGTAATGCATACATAAGGATAAATAATTACATCATGTAACGTTTATTAATGCTTACTAATGTATTAATTAACTCTGAGCAGTAGGCATTAATTAACTGTTTATTAATGCATTAACTAATATGCTAATTAATGTTAAGTAATACATAATAATGGTTATTTAACTATTATTACACTGTTAATTAATGCTTAATAATGCATTAACTAACTGTTTATTAATGCATTAACTAATATGCTAATTAATGTTAAGTAATACATAATAATGGTTATTTAACTATTATTAAACTGTTAATTAATGCTTAATAATGCATTAACTAACGTTAATTAAGGGACCCTTATTGTAAAGTGTTACCTTATTATTATTATTATTACTATTATTATTATTATTATTATTATTACTATTATCATTATTACTAGTATTATTATTATTATTATTACTATTATTATTATTATCATTACTACTATTATTATTGTTATTATTATTATTACTATTATTATTATCATTACTACTATTATTATTACTATTATTATTATTACTATTATTAATATTATTATAATTAATATTATTATTATTCAATCAGGCTCATTATTATTATTACTATTATTATTATTATTTGGATAAACTGAGCCCAGGTTGGGGATCTTAACGGTTATTTTTACGCCTGAAAAAATATAAAAACTTAATAAAGTGACATATTAACAGCGCTACAGCGGAAATTAAAACAGCTTTTGTCTCTCAGCTTCATGATTTAGTGGTGGTGCTGAAAGTAGGAGTAGGGGGAGGATTGGGACAGAAACCTGGGGAAACAAATGCAAATAAAATAAAAAAAAACAATTTAAGAATAGAAAAAAAAAACAAGAATAACGGCGCAGCCGGAAAAAAAATAAATACAATTTAAAAAAAAAAAGAAAAATGGCGTGGCCGGAAAAAAATACAAATAAAATCCCTTCTTTTTTTGGGCTAGTGGTAGAAAAGTAGGGGAGTATTGGGATTGGGCCGTGGACACCTGGACGGACCAGGTGTCGCATGCACGGAAACACCTGGACGGAAACACCTGGACGGAAACACCTGGACAGAAACACCTGGACGGAAACACCTGGACAGAAACACCTGGACAGAAACACCTGCACGGAAACACCTGGACGGAAACACCTGGACAGAAACACCTGCACGGAAACACCTGGACGGAAACACCTGGACGGAAACACCTGGACGGAAACACCTGGACGGACGGAAACACCTGGACGGAAACACCTGGACGGAAACACCTGGACGGAAACACCTGGACGGACAGAAACACCTGGACGGACAGAAACACCTGGACGGACAGAAACACCTGCACGGAAACACCTGGACGGAAACACCTGCACGGACAGAAACACCTGCACGGACAGAAACACCTGCACGGACAGAAACACCTGGACAGAAACACCTGGACGGACGGAAACACCTGGACGGAAACACCTGCACGGACAGACCTGGGTTAATGTGGCGTAACCACGGCAACGGGCCGGTGATTGATTGATTGACAGCAGCCTCAGCACAGAGAGGATTTAACTACGTTACGTTTATGAATAAAACATTTACTCATTACTGAGAAGCTCAAAATGCTACAGTTTGATAATTAAACAGAAATAATAAAGTCAAGATAAAAGGGATAAAAAGTCAAGACGTGGCAGAAAAGAGAATAAAACAATTAAAAACATTAATTAAAACAACATTGTTTAGGGATTAAATGTTTTACTAAAAGGGTTTTCCAGGTGAAATATTTGATGTAGGAAAGAAGGAGCAGCGACCGCTGGGGGCCACTAGGGGGCCCCAGATCCAGACCTGCAGGTCCAGATCCAGACCTGCAGGTCCTCTACAGACCACTAGGGTCCAGATCCAGACCTGCAGGTCCTCTACAGACCCCCCCCAGGAGGACCAGCCCCCCCCAGGAGGACCAGCCCCCCCCCAGACCCCTCCATTCCCGGGAGCGCCTCTGTCGTCAGGGATTTTTCAATTCCCATCAATTTTTACAACCACCGCAAATAAACTGCGCCTGCGCGCTCCCGCCCGCCGCGGCCGCGGGAGCGCGCAGCTGCAGCAGAACTGTATGGAAAACCCTCTAACATTTACTGACCGGAAAACCCTCTAACATTTACTAACCGGAAAACCCTTTAACATTTACTAACCGGAAAACCCTTTAACATTTACTGACCGGAATTAACAAGCAGATATTTACAACTGCATTCTGACTAGTCAAAACTCTCATTCAAGATATCTGTCAGTACATTTTAAAGAATACAAGAAAAATTTGATTAAAAAAGATAGAAAGAAAAAAACTAAATAGAAAAAAAAGAAAAATTTAATTAAAAAAGATAGAAAAAAAGAAAAGAAAAACAGCGCGACCGGAAAAAAAGAATACAAATAAAATAAAAACAACAATTTAAAAATAGAAAAAATAAATAAATAAAAAGAAATAAATAGAAAATAAATAAATAAACATAATAATAACGGCACGGCGGAAAAACAATTAATACAATTAAAAAAAAAGAAGAAAAAAAAATAGAAAAAAAAGAAAAGAAAAACACTGTGACCGGAAAAACAAATACTAACAAAATAAAAAAATAAAAAATAGAAAAAAAAATAAAAATAAACAAGAATAACGGCGCGGCCGGAAAAAAAGAAAATACAATTTAATTTTTTTTAAAAAAAGAAATAGAAAAAAAAAGAAAAGAAAAATGGCATGGCTGGAAAAAAAACAAAAAAATACAAATAAAATAAAAAAAACTATTTAAAAATAGAAAAAAACTAAATAAATAAATAAACATAAGAATAACGGCGCGGCCGGAAAAAAAATACAATTTAAAAGATGTTTTAAAAAAGAAATAGAAAAAAAAAGAAAAAAAGGCGTGGCCTGAAAAAAAAAAAAATACAAATAAAAAAAAAGAAAAATTAAATTAAAAAAGATAGAAAAAAACTAAATAGAAAAAAAAGAAAAGAAGAACAGCGCGGCCAGAAAAAAGAAATACTAATAAAATAAAAAAAACTGTTTAAAAATAGAAAAAAACTAAATAGAAAAAAAATAAATAAATAAACATAAGAATAACGGCGCGGCCGAAAAAATAAATACAATTAAAAAAAATTAATAAATAAATAAATAAATAGAAAAAAGAAAAACGGCGTGGCCGGAAAAAAATACAAATAAAATTAAAAAAAAAATTAAAAATAGAAAAAATAAATAAATAAATAAAAAGAAATAAATATAAAATAAATAAATTAATAAATAAACATAAGAATAACGGCGCGGCCGGAAAAAAAAATACAATTTAACAAAAGAAAAAAATAGAAATAGAAAAAAAAAAAAGAAAAACAGCGCTGCCGGAAAAAAAATTACAAATAAAATAAAAAAACACAATTTAAAAACAGAAAAAAACTAAATAAATAAATAAATAAACATAAGAATAACGGCGCGGCCGGAAAAAAATAAATAAATACAATAAAAAAAAATTAAAAAAAAATATTTAAAAAAGAAAAGAAAAACGGCGTGGCCAGAAAAAGAAAAATACAAATAAAAAAAAGAAAATTTTAATTAAAAAAGATAGAAAAAAAAAGAAAAACAGCGCG